>NW_027554640.1:0-36030 GCF_053574225.1 Canis aureus
AACCTTTTTTTTTCTTCATAACAGAGACTAGGGGAGTAAATAGGCCTTGGAAGAAGTGAGGAATTTCCCATCAGAGACCTAGTTTTGCACGTAAAACACCAGAAGTGGAGCCTAACGAAAAGTCATATGTACATGTTATTTTATATTGTCTACAGCAGTCTTCTAGCCCAAGCAGACTGTTGGAGACCCCTTGGAGTGAAAAGAATACTAGAGACTATGACTGCTGGATTGCAACACAATGAAGCTATAAATTTTTAGAGATTTGGAGTAAGCCAGATTGACTGTTTGAATGCTCAAAACTGAATGAAAGAGATGTGTTCACAAGGCAAAGAGAATAGCAGATTTTTGTAGGATTTTGAGGTAATTCCATCATAAAAAGAAACAGATAGATTCAGACAAAAAATTTCCCTACAATCACAAGGCTATTAAGACAGTATACTCCCTCATAATAAAGGAGCCAAAAGAAATTACATAAAATTTTACAAAAAGACTTTATAAGACAACTTAAGTTGTTATGACAAACTAGTTGTCAGAGCTCAGAAGAGAAATAAAAAAATTATTGAACTTAAAGTCTGAATAGATGCAAAAGAAGTGTGATAGACACAACCAAAAACACCATCAGGCAAGTGGTATATAGGAAATGTAAAATGAAATGAAGAATATATTAATATTACAATAGGGAAATTGGTAAATATGGAACCCAAGGAGACCCAACTTAAACATAATGGATATTCCTTAAGAAGAGGCTAGAACCAGTGGAATATGATCTTAATTAAAGATAACAATAGAAAAAAATTTTATGTGATTCTGTAGACCAAAAGACCCAACAAGACCTTAGTAATATTGATACAGAATAGCCTACAGTAATGCATCCTGATAAATCTACTTGTATCTCAAAAGTAAAGGAAAAAACAAATATATCTAGGCAAAAGAACAAACCATGAGGACAAAATGCCTTCATATTCCTCCACAACTTCTTTTAAGGTCAAAAAACATTAATTAAAGGATCAAATCCCACAGATTAACATTGTGAGGTAGAAAAAAAATATTACCCAAGAATTTCACATCCAGCCCAGTTGTTCTTCAAGTGTGAAGGTAGTAGCACATTCTCAATCATGCAAGGATTCGGTAAACATAGTACTAGATCTTCTTGAAAAAAATTGCCAATTACAGAAAGTCAATCAAGAAATTAAAGTATTTTAAAACAGCAAACTAGGGATCCCTGGGTGGCTCAGCGGTTTAGTGCCTGCCTTTGGCCCAGGGCACGATCCTGGAGTCCTGGGATTGAGTCCCATGTCAGGCTTCCGGCATGGAGCCTGCTTCTGCCTTCTCCTGTGTCTGCCTCTCTGTCTCTTTCTATGTCTATCATGAATAAATAAATACAACAGCAAAATATGGCTAAAATGTATCAGTAGAGACCATTGAGTTTCTTTAAATATTAAACTAAGGAAATAATGGAGGAGTTATCATTGGAGGAATCATACTATTTTATAGATACTAATGATAATAATTTAACAATACAACTATCTGATAAAAATAAAACAAATACAAGATAAGTGAGTTATCCTCTTTCACATAAATGAATCAGTAGATACTGTATACAACCTTCTCTTATCTGTTTATCATCTATGCATTCATTTTCTCTGTCTATCCATCCTGTTTAGCTTTAGGCATAAAGAAATGTCCAGAATCATTTACATTAATTATCAATGATCATTATTTCTGAAAGACAGGATTTGGGATCACTTCTTATTTTCTTCTTTATATGTTTCTATATAGTCTATATGATAAATACGTATCATTACAAAATTAAAGTTCTTGTTTAATACCTTTCACAATCCCCTTTTATTCTGGGGCGCCTGGGTGGCTCAGTCAGTTAAGCATCTGATTCTTGGTTTCAGTTCCGGTGATGATCGCAGGGTCCTGAGATGGAGCCCTGCATCAGCTTCCCGCAGTCAGCATGCAGTCTGCTTGAGATTCTCTCTCTCCCTCTGCCTCTCCCCCCCTCAAATAAATAAATAAATAAATCTTTTAAAAAAGCGTAGATTCTGGAACCATTGCTTGGATGCCAGTCTTATCACTTACCAACTATGTTTCCTTTGGCAAATTATTAAACTACTTGATGTCTTGGTTACAACATATATAAAATGGGAATGGTAAGGATACCTATCTCATTGGATTGTTGTGATGACTGTGTTAATTAATATGTGTAAAGTACTTATGTAATAAGTACTGGGTAAATGTTCATGTAGCAGTGGGTTCGATTAATAACAATTTAAAATGATAATACGTAAATAGAAAATTAAAGTCAGACTGTCTAGTATCTGTACTCATCTACAGATGAATTCCTTGTTTCTATGTTACTTTTGCATCAAATTAATCATGCTATTTAATTTGCTTTAAGTTGAGAACAAGTGGCCCCTAAATGGGGAATAACTCACTTTAAACTCTCACCTGCAATTAGAAGCTTGGAGGCTGTGGCATTGATATGTAAATAGGCAATTACAATTCAGGCCTTTGCATCATGCTAATACATTTACTTTTTGTTTGAAAGTTGACTGAAAGTTACAAGGTTTTAAGTATAACATGAGACAGAGGATCATGTTAAGGGATCATTGTAGGCCAGAGGTGAAGGTGGCTTAAACTAAGCCAGTGGAATATAATATAATAAAAAATAAAGAAATTGACAGATTAAAGAGATATAAAGGGGAAGAATGAATAAAACCCGGTGAATGATTAAACATGAGTTCTAAAGAAGAAGGAGTAGTGATGGATAATATTTAGGATTCTTTTTTTTAATTGAATAAATTTGATGTGTCACATTATGTGAGTGTAAGATGTACAGTATGTTGCTTTGATATCATATGCATATTTAGGTTTCTGACTTTGGCAACTAGATAGATAATGGTACCACCACTTACTGACATGGGGGATATAGGTACAGTACTAGTGAAGGAAGAAGGAACTTGACTAGGGGAGGAATGAAATCAACTTGTTCATCATTATAGTACCTAACACAGTCCAAGGCTCAGGGTAGACACCCAACAAACATTTCTTATGGAATGGATGGTGAATTCGGTTACAGTTGGGTGGACACTGAGGTTCCCATGGCATGTTCATGTGCTGATGGCGACCAGTTATTGGATTTAGTCGTGTCTAAAGCTCAGGATAGAGATGCAGGTTAGACATAGCGTCATAATATTTGGTAACTGAAGTCATAGCTATACATGAGAGATTGTGAGGATGAAAGCAGAATGAACAGGATCCTACTTGAACCTGATCTTTCAGGGAGAAGCAATGTACAGGAAGTACCTATAAAGAAACAGAAGAATCAGCAAGAGTTGTGAGGGAAATTAAATGAGTTATTGAAAAAAAAAGAAAGAAAGAAAGGAAAGAGAACATTTAAAAGAGCAAAAGAGTTCAAAACTGTCACATTCTCTGAGAAGGCCTCATAAGATAAAGACAAAATTGTCCTTCCTTGTGCAACAAGGGGTTGATGGATCCTTTTGTACTCTTAAATACGGTTTTCCCACAAATGTTTTTATAAACGCACTAAGGTGGTTTCAGAAAACAGTGTTTTGAACTTGGTAAGAATCCAAACAGCATTGCTCTTGGCATCATATTTCAGGCATGGCTGTTCTTGCTAGATTTGTAGGATTTATTGCATCTTTGAGCTTTCAGGTAAATGGTAAGGAAATGACAAACAAATACCTCTCCCGCATGTGAGTCTGATATAATTCATTATTTTAATGACTAGCAGTTTTATGTTTTAGTGATTTGTCTGTGGCTGTGGCTGTGGCTAAGGCTTAGGTCACATAGCAGGATAAACATATACTCATAGCACAGTTTTATGAACTTTGTGCAATAGAATGCATAAGCAGTTCTCCCTTTTAAATAAGAATCAGAAACATCTTAATAATAACAATTTGGCTACTGAATCAAAAATGATTTTTGAGAAACCAATGATTTCATAAAACTCTATTGGCTTTTTTCAGTACTTCAGATGACTGCTTTTAGAAACTCAATATGAATTATTTCATATTAATTATGCCCTTGCCCAGGAGCTAAAATGGAACAGCATTCTGACATACAAAGTTCGTGAAAAAGTAGATTTTTTGTGCTGAATTTTCTCTTCTTGTTGACTTAATATCTACTTGAAATGTACAAAATTCATCTGGAAGTAATCTGGCTTTCAGGTATATGAAATCACACCAACATTGCAAAAAAACACTTGCAGTTTGCGAAATGTAATTTTCTATTAAAAGACTGTAAAAATCCAAAATAAAAAGCATAGAAGCTTAAAACTTAATAAATATCCATGATTTATTTTCTACGTCAGGATCTTAACTTTTTAAAAACATTTTTTAAACTTTTTTTTAAGACTTATTTATTATTCATAGAGACAGAGAGAGAGAGAGAGAGAGAGAGAGGCAGAGACATAGGCAGAGGGAGAAACAGGCTCCACACAGGGAGCCCAACGAGGGATTTGATCCCGGGACTCCAAGATCACGTCCTGGGCCAAAGGCAGGCGCTAAACCACTGAGCCATCCAGGGATCACCTAACTTTTATAGTAGCACCAGACTTATGGAAAAGTTGCAAAAATAGAGAGATTTCCCATATACCCTTTATCCAGCTTCCCTTAACATCCTCCATAACCACAGTGAAATTATAGGACTCTTTGTTGAAGTGTAGATTTTTCACTTTGAAGAGTAAAGTTTCCTTAATGTGGATTTTGTGCATTTTTGTTCAGGTCATTCCTAAGTATTTCATCTTCTTTGTTGATGTTATATATGGTTTTTTTTCCTGCCATTATGTCCCTCAATTAATTGTCTCTATGAACACTATTAAATTTTATATATTAATTCTATATGGAGCTATCTTACAGAATGCTCTCATTATTTGAGTTCATTTTATTATTAACTGTCTAAGCACAGTGGTTGACACACTGTAGCCCATGGTCCAAACCCTTTCTTTATAAATAAAGTTTTATTGGAACACAGTCACACTCATTCATTTATTACTGTCTTTGGCTGCTTTTTGGCTACAATGGCAGGGTTGAATAGTTGCAACAGAGACTGAATGACCCACAAAACTAAAATACTATCTACCTGTTTACAGAAAAATTTGCCGACTTCTGCCCTAGGGTATTCCAGAGAAAATTTTATCTCTTCTTTAGAAGTTCTTTAAATTGATTTCTCTTGTCTGATTTCATTAACTAATTTCCTAGCATAATACTGGATAGTTGTATAGTTAGTGGTCTTCTTTGCCTTTTTTCCTGATTTTAGTGGAAGTGCCTCTAGTATTTTTATAGCAAGTAAAATAACATCTTGAGAACTAAATTATATATTTTATCATCTTAAAATTCAAATTAAATTAAAAATCAATTTCTATTTTAAAGTGTTGTTTTTAATCAGAAAAGTATTTAATTTTTGTCAGAGTGTTCGAACATTTATGGAAATAATCATTATGATTTTTCCCTTTTATGTGCTCATATGGCCTTAAGCGGGTTTCTAAACACTGAACCAACCTTGCATTCCAGAAATTGTTTCATTTGGTTATAATGTACTGTTTTCTTAGTGTAGTATCTGCTTTTGTTTCCTAATATTTTATTTTCTTTTTAATGAAATGAATGACGTTCATTGGCTTGTTTCTTTTTTTTTTTTTTTCTTTTCTGTCAAGTCTAGGTATCAATGTTGTACCTGCTTCACAAAAGGAATTAAGTCTTCTTTCATTTCTTTACTCTGGAATGATTTATTGATCAATGAGACCACCTAGACTTTAAAGGTTCAATAGAAGTCTACTGTGCAATCAAATGGCCCTACTATGTGTGTGTGTTATTAGTTCCTTATTAGCTTTCTCTAGTTCTTCTATAGAATCTCTTTATCCTCCCTACTCTAATGGTCATTTATGGCAATCTGCATCTCCTTGTAAAATGTTCAAGGCAAATTGTATGACAGAATTTATTTGAGTAAGTGGTCTACAAAGTCATATCTTATGATTTTTAAATTTTGTCTTTTTAATGGTATATATATATATTTGTGTGTATATATATATATTTGGTGTATATATATTTTTTGGTATATGTGAGCTTTCATCTAGTATTTTCCTGATCAAATTATCTGGTTATTCTATTTTGATTTTTTTAATTGTTTAATTCTAAAAAAACCCAGGGTGCCTGGGTGGCTCAGTTTTAAGCATCTGGTCATGATCTGGGGAAGGTCATGATCTGGGGTTCTGGAATCAATCCCCACATCAGGCTCTTTGCTTAGCAGCGAGTCTGCCTTTCCCTCTCCCTCTGCCTCTGTGATCTCTCACTCTTTCTCTCACAAATTATTTTTTTTTATCTTTATTAATTCCTTGTTGCTTTCTTTTGGTGTATTTTGTAACTTTTTTTCTAATATTTTGAGCTAGGAAGTTATTTAGTTTCATTACTGTTTAAATAATAAAAGTAATTTGTGCATGAATTTTCCTCTGACATGATTTAAATATCTCTTGTATAGTTGATATGTAGTGATTTCATTATCATCATTTTTTGGAAATCCTTTTATATCAGTTTTTATTTTCCTTTTAGCCCAGGAATTGTTTAATAGATTTTTTTTGTTATTCTACAAGGAAGAACTTTTTAATTTTTTGTTTTGTTAGCTATTTCTCAATATAAAGGCATCACCCACTTTTTGAAAGTTAACATTATGCCACATCATGTTTTTGAAAGATCTACATTAGTACCTGTTCTCACTAACCAAAAGAAATCTGAAGATTTTTGCTTTTTTTAAAGATTTTATTTATTTATTAATGAGAGACAGACGGAGAGAGAGAGAGAGAGAGACAGAGACAGAGAGAGACAGAGAGAGAGAGAGAGAGAGAGAGAGAGGGAGGGAGAGACACTGGCAGAGGGAGGAGCAGGCTCCACACAGGGAGCCCGATGTGGGACTCAATCCCGGGACTCCAGGATCATGCCCTGGGCCAAAGGCAGGCACCAAACTGCTGAGCCACCCAGGGATCCCAAGATTTTTGCTTTTATGGAAAAAAGGCAAAAAGCAAAAATAGCATTCAGCATTCATTTCTCAGTGAGCCCTTACAGAGGTAGTGTGCATTCCAAGCAGTGAGAGTGGCAGTGTCAAGCTCCTTTCCTGGGTACTGCTCTCAGCATCAAGCCACCATAGCTTTGAACTATGTCTTGTGAGCATCTGTGTTTTATCTCAATATTGTGCATCCATTAGCAAGATGTGTCCTAAGATGTGTCCTTGCTCTATTCCCTTTTGGCTAATGAAAAGTTTCATAGGAACACTTTAATTTTGGGTAGCAGGAGAAGCTTGTACTATGTTTTGGTCTGGGCTAATTTTTCAATTTCTACTTTTTATGGAAGTTAGTGATTTTTTACAAGCTTATACAAAGTAAATTTTTGCACAGCATCTTGGGATGAAAATGTATTCTATGTCAACAGAATGTAGAGTTTGATGTATATTATGTTACTTAGCTTTTATCTCTACTTAGCGTTGTTTGTACACTTAAGCTGTGTTATACTAAAAATAGTATAATAAAGCCTTTTATCAGTAGTGTGCTTCTATCTGTATCTTCTTACATCTTATATAGTTTTTACTTCTTAAAGGCAAGTTCTATATAGTTTGGCACATAAATGTTTTTAATAGTTGTTAATTTTGGCTTTTAATATTACAAGGGCTATTCTCTGCTTTGTTTAAAAGAATTTGGGCTTGATTTCTACTTTGTCTGATATCAGAATCTTTACTCCTGCTTTCTTATTTTTTGCATTTTCTTGGGATATCTTGGCCTACCCTTTATTTTTAGCCTTTTTTGAATAATTTTCTTTTAAGTATTCCCTTTTAAAATAGTATATAGATGGGTCTTGCTTTGCAAGCCAAATTAAGAATATTTGCTCTTCTTCTCTTTTTTTCAGTGAGAGAGAGTGGGGTGTGAGACAGAGTGAGAGGGAGAATCTTTAGCAGACTCTATGCCCAGTGGGGGCCTGACTCACAACTCTGAGATCATGATCTGAGCCAAAATCAAGTTTTGGACACTTAACCACCTGAGCCACCCCAGGCACCCAGGATACTTGTTCTTTTAATGAATTGAATGCAGTCACACTTGTTGATATGACTGATACATTTGGTCTCAACAATGTAATAATATTTCATAATCATATTTTATTATATTTGCTGCTGCTTTTCAAAAAGATTTGTAGGGATCCCTGGGTGGCGCAGCGGTTTGGCACCTGCCTTTGGCCCAGGGCGCGATCCTGGAGATCCGGGATCGAATCCCACTTCGGGCTCCCGGTGCATGGAGCCTGCTTCTCCCTCTGCCTATGTCTCTGCCTCTCTCTCTCTCTCTGACTATCATAAATGAATAAAAAATTAAAAAAAAAAGATTTGTAGTCTTTGCTAGTTTTTGTTGTTACTTAGAAAGCTTTGCATTCTTGTTTTATTCTAGTCATTGTCCTGTACCTGTACATTTTTCTACTGCCCTCTTTTTCCTTTCTGTTATGTCATTTTGCTGCTTAGTTCCTCAGTTTTTACTGGTTATCTTTTAACTCCTATCTATTTTCTATATAATAGTCAGTAAGTGTATTCTGTTTTTTCTTTCCCTCTTTCTTTTCCTTCCCTTTACCTTTTTTTTTTTTAAAGTAGGCTCATGACCCTGAGATCAAGATCTGAGCTTAATTCAAGAGTCAGATGATTAACTGGCTAAGCCACACAGGTGCCCCTTTACCTCCCATTTTTTAGTGCATTATTTCTACTTTGTCAAAACATATAATATTTGAACATTATTGTGTTCTTGTTTAGTCATATATATGTGTATATACACACGTGTACACACACTAATCAGTTTTTGCTGAAGTTTTTATCATATTTTAATTGTTTGGAATTCATCCTGTAGTAAAATCTTCATAAAGGATTCATGGGTGCAGAATTCCATAAGGTTTCAAATGTTTTACTTTTTTCTAATTTTTAGAGATATGATTGACAGTTTTAAAATTGTGTATATTTAAGGTATACAACGTTGTGTTTGATATAATGTACCTTGTGTAATAATTCCACAATCAAGCTAATTAGTGTATTACCTCACACAGTTATTCATTTATTTGGGTGTATGATAAGAACACTCAAGATACCAGTATACATTATTATTAGTCTAGTTACTGTTCTGTACCCTAGATCTCTGGAACTTAGGTACTTTAAAACTGAAACATTGTACATTTGACCCATTTCCTCCACCTAGCCCTGGTGACCACCATTACATTCTGTTTCTCTAAGTTCAACTTTGTAAAAAAGTTTTTTAGTTCCAGTATAGTTGACCTAGAGTGTTATATTAGTTTCAGGTGTACAATATAGTGATTCAACACTTCTATACATTATTCAATGCTCATCACATAAGTGTACTCTTTAATCCACATTACCTATTTTACCCATTCCCCCTTCCACTTCCTCTCTGGTAACCATCTATTATTCCCTATGGGTAAGAGTCTGTTTCTTGGTTTGTCTCTCTTTTTTTACCCTTTGTTCATTTGTTTCTGAAATTCCACATATGAGTGAAATCATATGGTATTTTTATTTCTCTTATTTTGCTTAGCATTATTCCCTTTAACTCCATCCATGTTGTTGCAAATGGCAAGATTTCATTCTTTTTATGTCTGAATAGTATTCCATTGTACATATATACCACATCTCTTCCATTTATCTATCAATGGACATCCAAGTTCAACTTTTTTAGATTCCACATATAAGTGATATCATGCAATATTTGTCTTTCTGTGTCAGGCTTATTTCACTTAGCATAATGTCTTCCAAATCCATCCATATCACAAATAGCAGTATTTCTTTTTTAAGGCCAAATAACATTCCATTATTTATATATATACTCACAATTTCTACTCATCTACTGATGGACACCTAGGTTGTTTCCATATCCTGACTATTATGAATAATGCTGTAATGAATGTGAGAGTGCAAGTATCTCTTTGAGATACTGAATTTCCTTCCTTTGCATATATACCCAAAAGTTGGATTGCTGGATCATACAATAGTTTATTTTTCATTTTGGGGGGAACCTTTATATTGTTTTCCATAATTACTGTACCAACTTACATTCCCACCAACATCGTGCAAGGGTTGTCTTTTCTCCACATCCTTGCAAACATTTTTTATCTCCTGTCTTTTGGGGAATAGATTTTTTAAGGAGTGAGGCAATAGTTCATTATAGCTTTGATATGCATTTTCCTGATGATTAGTGATGTTGAGCTGGTTTTATATACCTGTTGTCCATTTGTAGGTCTTTTCTGAAGAAATGTCTGTTCCTTTGCCCATTTTTTTAAATAAAGGTGTTTGTTTGATTGCTACTGACTTATATGAACTCCTTATATATTTTGATTTTTAACTCCTCAGTTTATGGTTCACAAATATTTTCTCCTATTCCATAGATTGCCTCTTTGTGTAACTATTTCCTTTGCTGTGCAGACACACATGTGAATACCCACTGAAGCTATTTTCCTATGAATACTCAGAGGACAGCCTTGCTAGATATAAAATCTTTTATTCCCACTTTATTCACTGAAGTAAAAAAAAAATGCACCATTTTTTACTTGCTTCATAGCTTTTTTTTTTTTTTCTTGGAAGTCTGATTCTAGTCTAATTCTTTTGTCTTTGTAAGTCATTTGATCTTTTTTTCTGGAGGCCTTGAGATTTTGAGGGAAGAGGGGTCTTTAGAAAACTATTTTTATAGGTTTATCTCATAGTTGATTGCTAACTATTTGGTTAAACTGAAATAGAATTAATACAGGAAAGGCAGAAGGATAAATGCCTTTCCTTTCTTCGAAAAAAAGTCAAATTTCAGATATCTGAATTGTTAGGAGCCCTAGCAAACTCCAGTAGTGACAGTAAGGGCTATTTTGGGGATTTATTATGAACTCATGGGTTTTCATGATTTACTTCAGTCTCTACTGTTCTTTTATATGAAATGCCTGGCATACAGAATTCAAAACCTGCTAAAATCCTAATGTCCTAATAATGAATTATTTTTCATTACTTCAAAATAACCTTAAAATCTAAAGGTCGACTTTCAAATATAAGTGCTTACCCATAAGAGTTAAATTTCATTTTCTTTAGAAGATAAGAAAAGAGTGTTTCTATTAATATTCAGTAAATACCCAAGACTTTCAGAAATTTTAAGGAGCAATCTACCTAAATAATGTACTAATTTCCTGTAATTTATTCTATAAAATATTTTCCTTCCACACATTGTAAAATAAACATTTGCTGAACTGATTGTTACATGGTATAGTGTTATGTGATCATGTAATGAAAGACTCTTTTTATAAAACATGTACACAAGGATAGAATTAAAACTTACCATGGAATCTGTAACTCTAAATTTCCTGTCTTCTGTGGTTTAAACATAATTATGTTGCATTTACATAGTTTTTTCTTATTTTTACATTGGGTTTATTTGTTCTTTTTAAAAGAGGGGAAAAAGTAAAGCTACGCTTGTTTGTATACAAAAGAGATTTAATCTCTTTGTGGCTGCCCAAATATTTCTTTTACCACAGAACCAGTCTTTTGACCTTTTAGGGTTTATGCAAGACGTAAAATAGAGTATGTTTTATATATTTGTATCACTAAGAACATTTTTCCTGCTTTTCACGTTTTCTTTTTTGTTGTTTCTCATCTACATACTTTTAAAAGCACATGGATTTGCCTGATAACAAATGACAAATGCAAAGTAATTACGTGAATAATTTCATCTTCTGAATCTTCATTTTCTCATTTTAAAACAAGCTGTAGGGATTTTTGATTTGAAGATGATGTGGATTCTATTTATTCATATTATATATTTTATCCAGTTGTGATGTGTGCTTAGTTTAACACTGAATTAAATGAGCTGTTCAGTACCATTTCTTGTGATAGAAAGAATATATATCTGTGTATGGAAATTAAAACGCATTTTCAAACATTTATTTTGAGGAATGTAATATGTATAAAGGAAAGTACATGATGCAAATGTACATATTTGTAATGTACTGAAAAGGGAAGACTCCTATAACTGCAACCCAAGCCAAGAATATTGTCATTACCCTAAAAACTCCCTGGCTATTCCTCCTTACCGCAAGGTATCCACTGCCACCTCTCTTCACTCCGGGGAGCTCCCTTCTCTTGCCTTTTATGGCATTTCATATCTTGCTTTTGTTTTCATAATTCTTGAGAATGCCTCCTTGTATAGCTCAGTCCTGTCTCTACTTGGAAACAAATGGAAGCATAGTATGTATTTGTTTTGTCTGACTTTTTTTGTTCAAAATAATAGGTTATTTTAACACTTAATAAATGTTGTTAGGAACCTATCTAGTCAATTTGGGAGAGTGGAAATCCTAATAATATTGAGACTGCCAATCCACTAATATGGCATATGTCTCCATTTATTTAGGTCTTCTTTAATTTCAGTGACTGTTTAATATAGTTGTATATATTCAAGTATATCTTTGAGTATTCTTACAACCTTGTTAACTTTATTCTTTCTAATAAATTTTTATAGATTTTTTAAGGGTTTTTTACATATAGAATTATGTTATCTGCAAATAATGAGAATTTACTCTTTTCCCCCAATCTTTATGCTTTTTATTTCTTTTCCTTTGTTGAACAGGCCAGGACCTCTGTTACAGTGAGGTGAGCACATACATCTGTGTGCTGTCCTGAACTTGGGGAGAAAACATTCCATTTCTTACTGTTATGTATGCTACTAGTTGTAGGTTTTTTGTGGATGCCCTTTATCAGATTGAGGAAGTTCATTTATTCCCAGTTTGTTTTGGAGTTTGTTTTTTAAATCATAAATAGGTTTTGAATTTTGTAAAATGCTTTTTCTACAGCTTTTGAGAGTATCAGATAAATTTTCTTTGTTCTATTAACAACAAGGTGAATTTCATGAATTGATTTTTGAAGGTTGAGTCAAAGATTGAGTCAACCTTCCATTTTTTGGGTAAAATCACTGAGCATGTTATATTACCCTTTTCATTTATTCTTGGATTTTATTAGCTGGTGTTTCATATTCTATGTTTATATTGATGAGGTATGTTGGTTTATAATCTTCTTGTAATATTTTTGTCAAGTTTTAGCATATGGATTATGCTGGCCCTATAAACAAGTCAAAAGATCATCTTTCCTTTCTGTTTTCAAATAGAATTTGTGTAGGATTATATCTTAAATGTTTGATAGAATTCACCAGCAAAACCATCTGGACTTGGAGTTCTTTGTGGAAAGGACTTTTGTTGATGATGATTTATTTGTATCTGATGGTGTTAAAGGTAATTATGTGTCTTTAATAAATATGGTACTGTTTAGATTTTCCATGTCTTTTTGGACCAATTATGTCATTTGTTTCTCTCAATATATTTGTTTTCATTTAAGTTCAGTTAATTGGCACAAAGTTATTTATAATGTCCTTGTATTATTTTTATCGTTTTATCAGTTGTACGTTCTGTAATGATAGTAATATGTGTTCTCTCTCTTTTTGTGTCTCTTTTTTTATCAGTCCCTGATGCAGCTCAAGGACCATTTTTAATAACATGTGAGTTAAAAATGGTTTTTACATGTTAAATATTTACAAAACAAAGACTATGCAACAGAGATCATATGCTGCCTCCAAAGCCTACAATACTCACTGTTGTCTCCTTTCATAAGAAGTTTGTCAACTGTTACTTTAGTGGATTATCAGTATTATTCATCTTCTTTTTATTATTTTATTTTACTCATCTCAGGTTTAAGTTTTTGCTTTTTCTGCTCTCTTGAAGTAAAAGCTGTGATAGTTTACATTACAGGTCCATTCTTTGCCACTGTGGGCATTTAAAGCTATTATATATTTCCCTCTCAGTACCATTTTAGCACATCCCACAAATACGGTTTCTTTTTGTTTGATTCAAAATATTTCCTGAATTTCTTTGTGACTTCCCTTTGGCCCAAGGGTTATTTACAGGTGTTGCTTAATTTCCAAAAATTTGAGTATTTTCCAGAAACCATATCATGCTTGATTTGTAATTTAAGACCATGTCAGAGATGATATTCACTGAGATTTTAACTTTTCCACATTTAGCTTTATGGTCTGGCCATGTGGTCCATTTTTGTAAATATTCTCTTTGCATGGGATTTTGCATGTGCATTCTGCAGTTGTAGTGTTTTTAAAATGTTGATTAGGTCATGTTGGTTAAGTGTGTTGTTCAGTCTTCTGTATCTTTACAATTTTTTTTCCTATTCTATTACCCCTGAGAAAGAGGTGCTAAAATTGTTCACTACAGTTATAAATTTGTTTCTAGTTTTCTGTCAGTATTTGTAATTTCTTCCATTGACAATAAGAAACTGATTCCCATCTATACTTATCAGACTTCCCTCCCTGTATATAACCTGTCCTCCATGTTCACCCCTATCCTGTCCCCTTTGCAGATGCTGTTCTCATTCTGCTTTGGCTCTGATTCAACATGCCAGAATGCCCAGGTGCCTGCATGCTATGCTGTCTTTATCCTATTCAAGCTCTAGTACCCCATGCTGGACCACCTTTCCCTTTCACTCTTCATACTGCTTAGTCTCTTATTTCCCGAGCCAGACTTCGCACCCTGTTCAGGCTCATCATTACACAACAGGCTGATTCTCGAGGGGCTCTCTTTTTGCAAGGGTTCCACCTCCCCACTTGAGTTGTACTCCTAGGGGCTGCTCTGATTTAGAACTGGATACCACATTCCTGCTTTATCCTGCATGTAGAGATTCCTTCTTCATCTTCTTGGGCTTTAATACCCCATGCAGGGCCACTAAAGCACTTTACCTTCTACTGTGGTCCCTACATTGTTCTCCCACATATAATGATTTTGGGGCTGAATTATTCCGGGGGCACAGGGAAGGGGCTGTATCATTATTTTTGAAAGATATTTTTACTTGGTTTAGAAGTCTAGATGAACAGCATTTTTATTCCAGCACATTATAAATGCCATTTTCTTGTCTTTTTGTTTTCATTGTTTATTGTGAGAAGTCAGATTTTGTTTTTATTTTAATTCCCTATACCCGATGTGTCTTTTCTTTAGCTGGCTTTAAGACCTGCTTCTTAGCTTTGGATTTCAGTAGTTTGATTATGAAATGCTTAAGGTGTAGTTTTCTTTGTATTTTTTTCTGTTTAGGGTTCACTGAGCTTCTCAGACCTATGGATTAATGTCTTCCATCAATTTTAGAAAGACTTCAGTCATTGTCTTTGCATATATTCTTTGGTCTCATTCTCTCTTTCCCTCTTTTTTTCCTGAAATTCCAATTTGCACATGCTGTTTTATTTAATAATATTCCACAGACATTGAACTCTTATTTTTTCATTTTTTCTCCTTATGTTTCAGTTTGGATGCCTTTTCTTTAAATTCATATATTCCTTTCTCTACTAATTTCAGTTTGTTGTTAAGCCCATCTAATAAATTCTTCCTTTCTCATACTGCAGTTTTCAAGTCTAGCTTTTCCACTTGGTCTTTTTTACAATAGTTTTCGTGTCTCTGGTTGCAGAATTTTCTTTCTTTTGAAACCAATTATAAACATTTTTGAAAAATACATAATCTAAGTCAAATTATATAAATGCCTCTTAATCAGGCAACAACAAATTATTTTATACAATTAAAGGGTATCCAATTGGCAGATTATTGTTCAGTCTTTAGAGCTCCTACCCATACTATTAAAAACAAACAATTAGGAGCACCTAGGTGGCTCAGTGGGTTAAATGTCTGACTCTTGATTTCACTTCAGGTCATGATCTCAGGGTTATGAGGCTGAGCCCCATGTTGGGCTTCTCACTGGGTATGGAGCCTACTTAAGATTCTCTCTCTCCCTCTTTCTCTGCTCGTACCCCTGCTCTCTCCTTCTCTAAAAAAAAAGAAAAGAAAAGAAAAGAAAAGAAAACAAGAATCGTGCAAGTATGGACAGATAAATGGAATAAATTAGATAGGCTAAATAAATATATCTATATATAACTATATAACTACATATCAAAATTTAGGATATTATGACTGATATGAGGTTACATGTCATTGTGGTTTCGACTTGCATCTCTCTGGTGGTAGGTGATGTTGAAAATCTTTTCATGTGTCTCTTGGCCATCCGGATATCTTTGGAAATATCCTTTTTCAGGTACTGTGCCTATTTTTAATCAGATTATTTGTGGGCTTCAGTGTTGAATTGTATTCTTTTTTTTAAAATTTTTTTTAATTTATTTATGATAGTCACAGAGAGAGGGAGAGAAAGAGAGACAGGCAGAGGGAGAAGCAGGCTCCATGCACCGGGAGCCCGATGCGGGATTCGATCCCGGATCTCCAGGATCGCGCCCTGGGCCAAAGGCAGGCGCCAAACCGCTGCGCCACCCAGGGATCCCTGAATTGTATTCTTTAAATATTTTGTTATTAATCCCTTATCAGACGTGGTTTTTTCTTATTTAGTAGGTTGTCTTTTTATTTTATTGATAGTTCCCTTTGTTGTACAAAAGCTTTTTAGTTTGATGTAGTTGCAATATTCAGTTTTGCTTTTATGTCCATTGCCTGAGGAAACAGATCCACCATACTTAATATTTTTTTAAATTTTAGTATACTATCACAGAATGACCATAAAAAAGCTGGATCTCTACTTCCTTCTTATAGACAATTCAGGTAATTAACATATTTAAGTATAAGCAAAGTATATATTTTTTTAAGATTTTTATTTATTTATTCATGAGAATACACAGAGAGGAGAGAGAGAGGCAGAGACACAGGCAGAGAGAGAAGCAGGCTCCATTCTGAGAGCCCGATGTGGGACTCGATCCAGGGTCTCCAGGATCACACCCTGGGCTGCAGGCGGCACTAAACCACTGAGCCACCAGGGCTGCCCAGCAAAGTATATTATAAGAGAACAAAAGAAATATTCAAGTTTTACTATCTGGGGGTGTGGATGGCTATTCTAAGCATAAGTAAAAGATCAAAATCATAAAGAAAATAATTGATAGATCTAATTACACAGGATTTTAAATACTGAGGAAGAATGAAAATGAAAGAGAAGAAAAATTTCCTCTTCCACTGGAAATAACCAGTATAGTAACTTCTTACTCAACAAATTAGTGGTTAAAGGGAATAGATTAAACTTACTCTGCTTTTCTGTAGGATAACTGAGCCCCTAGGTGATGAGAGGAAGCTCTCTTTATTAAAGAATTCAGTCAATGAATGTAGTGGTTTTTTTAATTTTGTTTACTCTAACTCCCAATAAAATAATTATTTTAGGCAAGGATAATTAATAGATGCTAAAACTTTAAGGTAGGGAAGATGTTGTTAGGATAGGACCTTCTTGAAATTTTAGCTGCGAATTATATTATTTCTCTAATTCACTTACAAATGGTTTAGAAAAAATAAACACACATTTATACTGATAGATGACACTGGCAATGAGGTTTTGAAAGTTGTGTGTTATTCATGTTTATTTACCATTAAAAACTAAGTATGTTTGAAATATTCCATAATGAAGGAGAAAAAGAATTAAGGTGAAAAATTAAAGTTTTTGCATGTAGAGACAAAATTAAGATAGTTGCTGTTGCTGGTGGCTGGTAGTCTTATGATCTGTGTATGTGGAATCAAATTGACATAACTTTTATGGAGAATAGTCTGCTATTGTGTATTAAAAATTAAAATATACAAAATCTTTACTGAGCAATTCCATTTCTCAGTATGTGTCCTTAGAAAATAATCAGTGCATTGCAAAAGAATGCAAGGATGGCCTTTGCAATGTTATTTTTATTATTTTGCAAAACCAGAAAGAACCTAATTTCAATTAATAAAGGATCAGTTAACTATATTATGGTACATCAATATAGCAATACTTGTCATTAAAATGATTACTATGAATCTACGTTCATTTGCATTCATTGACACAGAAGCTCCATTACATATATTGAATTAAAAAGGCAGATTATAAAACAGAAGGGGTAGTGAATGGAATGGGTGTCTTGTCATTGTGGTAACCATAAGTATTAATATTTGTGTTGGTCCATTTTGCTCTCTCTTTTGGGCAAGCCATGCCTCAGCTGCTTTTCACACACTCATCTAAATCATGCTTTTTTTTTTTCCAGGGAAGAAAGAAAAAATAAATTATGTTTTATTTGCATATCCAACCAACATACCACATATCATACAGAGTTGGTTAGGCACTCTACTTCTGCTTTCTCATTGGGTAATAAAAGTGTTGGAGTATATGTTCTCTAGGATCCAATATTAATATTGTATGCATGTAACAACTACTGAGTAACTTTCATTTAGTGTTTACTGAAAATGACTAGTTCTTCATGCCAGGGACTGCACTAGGTACCAGAACACTGTTTTCTGTAGCCCTGTGCTAGCTTCTCTCACCCCTGCAGGGGTACTGCCGCATGTTACTGTTGCATGGACAGCCTCCTTGCACCGCCCCCCCGCCACTCGTCTATCCCACCACACTTCTCTGGTTTATTTTTTTTCCAGTCACTTTAATAGTTCATATAATGTGCCAGGTTGCTCTTTTATTCTGTGTCTTTTCCCAAAAGAATATTAGCTCCATGAGAGCAGGGATTTCAGTTTGCTTTCAAGGTGGAAATATCCCCAGTGCCTCAAAAATTACCTGGCACCTAGTGGGCACTCTCTTAATATTTACTGTAAGAATGATTTTTTTTTCCCCTGAGAAAATGTTTCTGGGACTTTTCTAATCATATTGTTTACACAACTATAAAAGGATAGGTTATCATTCTATACTACCAGGGCCAAGAAATTCTGGGACATAACTTTCCAGAGTTTGTCATGTTCACTTTTTTTCTTCAAATTTGGTCTCCCGTAGAATCTCTAATATTTAGAGAGATAAACATAAAAACATTGAGAATCATTATAAAAAAGTAAAATTCTTTTCTAATTGTAGCTTTTCATCGGTGACCATTTAATTCTTTTTTTTTAAGGTTTTATTTATTTATTCATGAGAGATAGAGAGAGGCAGAGACACAGGCAGAGGGAGAAGTAGGCTCCCTGCGAGGAAT
Organism: Canis aureus; assembly: GCF_053574225.1. Taxonomy (NCBI): domain Eukaryota; kingdom Metazoa; phylum Chordata; class Mammalia; order Carnivora; family Canidae; genus Canis; species Canis aureus. The sequence continues at coordinate 19,034 of NW_027554640.1, forward strand.
CCAATATGGGACTCGATCCCAGGACTCTGGGGTCACTATCTGAGCCAAAGGCAGATGCTCAAACACTGTGCCACCCAGGTGTCCCTGACCACTTAATTCTGACATCCTTTTCATGTTTCCATTTTTACTGAGTTGCCAACTTGATTTTAAAATCTATAGATTTCAGTTGCATCCTCTAACAAGGTGTAAGAATAACATGTTCTCTCAGGTCAACCACCTTTATTGTGAGCCATCACGAGATAATAATATTTACCAGTGTACTTTTCAGTGAAAATTGTGAGATTTTTAGAAATCATGTAAAATTATGGTTTCAATATAGTTCTGTTGACATTGCCAGAAAGAAACTCTACAACCTTGGCTATGCCTACTCTGTGGGCACAGACACTTCACTTTTGTTGATATACATGTCCTCAGTGGGCAGGCAAGCCAGCCAACCTTCTTAACAATCTTGGCAAATGTTACCATAACAACAACAACAAAAACCCCTAAGAAACATAACAAGCAGCTACATCATTTTTAGTTTGTTTGGGTTTGTTTAATAGAGTATGAATATGTATTCATCTTTCTAGAACTATTATTTTGCCAGCCACACAGTTTGACTTCTACGATAAAGTTGAAGATTTTGAAAACACAATTCAGTTTTGTGTTTATAATGTCAAAGAATTAATGTAAAATTCAATTGATAATCAAAATGAGAAGAGCTTACTTACTACTGAAAACGAATTCAGAACAAGCTGCTAATCAGATTTAAAAAACTATACAAAAGGAGATAAACCCATTTGCAATGGCCTGTGGGTGTAAACTAATGCTACCTATAAACCCATTGCTGTATATGCAAAAAGCGATAAAGTTCAAAGAAATTTTATGAAAACGCACCTTCGACTTTCAAATGGAAGATTATTCCAATGGTTAGATTTAGAACTTGAACATGTACTTTGAAAGAATGAGGTTAGAAATGAATGTATTTGTGTTGGGAGAGATTTTAGATTCATGGAGCAAAGACTATCTTGTTTTGGATCTGGTATAGGGAAAGGCTCACAGTTGAGAGACTTTCTGTAGCCTGTCAGTAAACTATTGTGTCCTCTTTGTGTTCATATGGAACCCCATGCACCCATCTACTGTATTTATCATAATGGATTATAACGGTTTATCTCCCTCACTAGACTGTACTTTCCTGAAGGACAGTTAAAATCCTATTTGTAGATTCCATGTTTGTGACTTCACATCCCTGCTAAAATTTATTTGTAACCTCCAAAGCAGTACAGCACTTTTGCTGTCATTCACAGACATGCACAGAGCAGGAACAGTTTAAGTCACCTCATGCACCTGTTCAGCCGATACTGAACAGAGGGCCAGGCTCTGTCTTCTTGTTTCAGCTCTTCTACTGTAAACAAGCATCTTTTTTTACAACCTGTGTCATGCCACATGCTTCACATTTTTGTGTTTTGAGTTGGTTATGTTGCTGCTTAACATGGTCCCTAAGCAGAGGGAAAGAGCCGTCTGGTCTAATGTTCCCAAGCGCAAGAAGATTATAACATGCCTTACACAGAAACTACAGGTGTTAGGAAGCTTTGCTCAGGATGAATGGCAGTGCTGCTGGCCATGGGCTGGTTCAATGTTTTTTTTTTTTTTTTTTTAATTTTTTTTTCTTTTTTTATTTATTTATGATAGTCACAGAGAGAGAGAGGCAGAGACACAGGCAGAGGGAGAAGCAGGCTCCATGCACCGGGAGCCCGACGTGGGATTCGATTCCGGGTCTCCAGGATCGCGCCCTGGGCCAAAGGCAGGCGCCAAACCACTGCGCCACCCAGGGATCCCGGGCTGGTTCAATGTTAATGAATCAACAATATATATTAAACAAGGTGCTTTAAACAGAAACACACATAGAACATGGTTATAGATCATTTGACAAAAATGTTCTGAACAGAGGCTCTCAGGGACAATTGTATTTCTCCCTGGGAGAACCAGGAGCAATGGTTCAGTGTTGATTAATTCCCTGTTTGCAATGACTTTATAGAACATAACTACCCCCCAAGTAACGAGAGTTGACTGTATATGTTATTTCTGTATGCTTAGCACTTAGTGTTTCGTGGATGGCACAAGAGTTTTATAAGCAAATGCCCAAATATAGGAAATTGGGAAGAATAAATCAGCTTATTGAAAATGATAACTACTGAGTTCAGGAATCAGGGTTTTAATACCACAGGGGTAATGGGAAGCCATTGGAAAGTTTCTCCGGGAATTGCAGGCATTGATTAAATGTGCGAGGTGGTGTGATGAACAGACTGAATAAACCTGGGGACCTGCTCTCAAGGAGCCACTACAGAAGCTCCAAAAGTTCCTTTAGGAAGATCAATTTCACAGGAATTATAGGATGGATAGAATTGAGAGAAATTGAAGACCCCAAACCAAGGGTGCAGCTACAATAGCCATCCTGATATGATGTGGTAAAGATCAGAATTAGGGCGCTGGCAGGTGGAAGGGGGAAGTAAGGGCACATACTTGGCGCTTTTTTTAAGATTTTATTTATTTGAGATAGACCATGTGCAGGGGGGCAGGGGGAGGGACAAAGGGGGAGGAGATCTCAGGCAGACTCACAGACACTGTGCTGAGTGTGGGTCTGACCTGGGCTCAATCTTATCACCCTGAGATCTTGACCTGAGCCAAAATCAAGAGTCAGACACTCATCCAATTGAGCCATCCAGGCGCCCTGATACTTGACTTATTGTGAAGTAAAAATCAGCAGTAAATAACTTGATACAGAGAATGAGGGAGTTGGGAGGGCCAGTTAAATCCTATAGTCTGCTACCGCCTGACTTTGTTAGTTCCTGTGCTTGCAAATGTGTGTCAATCACGTTTCCCCTCATCTAAGGTTATTACTCTGTGCTGTGCTGAGTCTTCTTTTTTTTTTAATTTATGATAGTCATACAGAGAGAGAGAGAGAGGCAGAGACACAGGCAGAGGGAGAAGCAGGCTCCATGCACCGGGAGCCTGACGTGGGATTTGATCCTGGGTCTCCAGAATTGCACCCTGGGCCAAAGGCAGGTGCCAAACCGCTGCACCACCCAGGGATCCCCTGTGCTGAGTCTTCTAAGGCACCAGTGATGAAGCCACAATCCTCATCTGTTACAACTAAGCAGCTAATGAATTAATTGCCTAAGGTTTTGGGTGATGATTAGGGACAATAGATGTAGTTTTATAATTAATAGTGAATTTTTATAGCTAATTGTGAAATTTTGTCAGAGGGGTGGGAGTCCAGAACACACCGAATTATCCCTTTAAAAGAAACCTGAAAAGATGTGCCATGCAAATGATTTCTGCTCTAATGTCAAGTTATGTCCAGCACTGTCCAGTTAAATATTACCAATGCAAATTTTACTGCTACATTTGCAAGAGGGTAGGACAGACCTATTGTTCACTGAGAAATTAATTGCATGTGAAAAAAATAGACCCAAGGATTAGTATCAATTATGCTTTCAGTGGCATATGTAAGGCAGTAAGATTGTTTAATTTTGTAAAGTAAATCATTCATTATGAAGTGCTTGGTATCTTTCTTTACATTTTCCATCAGTTGAGAAATAAAACTTTTTCTCTCAGCATGATATCGACAGAGAGCTTTACAGTTTGGAAAGCTATTTAGTTAAACTTTGTGTTAAAATACTTTCTCAGTGTGCTTCTTTCTTATTAAAAGTCATTTTCTAAAGAGACAATTTGTATCTTACTACAGGCTGTTTGCATTGCCAGCTATTTTATAAGGTTATGCAAGCCTGGTATCATATTTGGACCAGTTGAAATAATTTTTTTTTCCTGGCCAACTCATCTCCAATATGATATGTAGTTGTCTTTATGTCAGTTTTCAAGAGATAATTTGAATGGTCTTCTAAACTAGTAGTATTTATTCTGTCTGTGGCTAAATACTACATGTGTTTTACTCAAGATTAAAAATCAAAGGAGTTTTGATGTTCTTTATCTTTTTTCATCTGTTTTGAGTTTAACATATCTTTCTGAACAAAGCCATGTTTGTAAAGGATATTAAGTTTTGTTTGGCCATCTTCTCAACTGCAAGTGTACTCAATGGACCTTAATGCAAGGTTATGCTCCCTGGACTGATTGATATATAAACAGAAGACAGATGGTGTAGAGATGACTCTGATGATAATTCATTTTTCAGCTAGTCATGAAGATATTTTGATTACAGTGTGTTTAAGTAATTATAACACAGTCTGCAATGTTAGTCTTGCTGAGAAGGGAGCACATGGAAAACAAGTTACGTGTTATCCATGCCTAACAAAGGGTGCACTGTGGTGTAATGATTAGGACTGGCAGAGTTTAAAATATGTCATATAGTAAGGTAAGTCAATTAAGGGTAGACCAAATAAAAAAGGTAACTTCACAGTTTTCAGGCATAAATATTTGTTTTGGAAAGTATATAGATGTTACTATATAAAGGAACTAGTATTTTGACATTTAGGTAACAGTCTGTGTACAACTCATTAAAAAATTACATGGCTTGATTTTACATTTGTGTGAATCATAATTATCCCAGAGCTTGCTTTCTGTATCATGAATTTAAAACTGAAATCAGAGAGCTTACAGTTTAGTAGCACATTCTATTCCTGCTGTTAAAGTTTTTTTTTAAGTAGGCTCCACATCCAGGGTGGAGCCCAACATGGGGCCTGAACTCAGGACCCTGAGATTAAAACCAAGCTGAAACCAAGATTTGGCTGCTTAACCCACTGAGCCACCCAGACTCCCCGGCTGTTGTTAGTTTTGAAAAAAAAAAAATCTAAGCCAAATGTCACAAGGAGAAAAATAATTAGAGTTGTGTGGATAGATAGGCCACTTAAGTTTCATTCCTAAATACTAATTACAGTTTATACTTCTGTTTTTGGTCTCACATTAGAATAATTGATCGATTAGATGGAGTTCGTTTGCTATGGTCCCTGCTGAAAAATCCTCATCCAGATGTGAAGGCCAGCGCAGCTTGGGCCCTCTGTCCCTGCATCCAAAACGCTAAGGTAAGAACAGACTACAAATCAATCCCTTCTTGAATCTCTAATATTATATTGAATAATGTCATCACAGGTCACTAGTTGCTTTCGACTTATTTTTGGTCTGATTTATCTAGCAGAAAAGAGTACTGAATGTTTGTGCCAAAATAATTTTTGAGCAATGTCTTTTCCTGGTTAGTTTTTAAATGCCAAATGAAACTAGGCTCAGGTGGCAGCGCTTACCGTGTTCTACCTGGCTGGTGCAATTGAAACAGGTATGTCAGGTAAGTCAAGAGGAAGAAAAGTTGACTGTTCTTATCTCTTGGGTGATAAGAAAATTGTCTGTATATACCTACTACTTTAAGAAACATAAAATTACTTCTATCTTATTTATATAGCTTGAAATATGACAATGAAAGATCGTTAAGTTCTTTGTTACTTTGAAAAAGTAAAATACAAAGAACCAAGGATTAGCATCAATTAAAATAATTAAAATAAAGTAAAATTATTTCATGAATCCCACTTTTCTTAGCTTTCAATAAATACTGGATATAAAACCCATAAATAAAATTTTTACATGACAAAAAAAAAGGCTGAACTGGAAGTCTTTTAGCTCTTTTGTAAATTTATTATTTTCTTTAAAGATCTCTTTTCAGCTTGATTTAAAAAATCTAAAGGATTTTACTCCTATAATAAATTTAACATGACTCTAAATATCATTGTAAATATTTGTGACTAGAAATAATCTTTTGTAAAAAGTGAATTGTGATGTGTATTGATAATAGAAGAAATCTATTACAGACTGGTCAATGAGCTATTTTTTATATAAGAGCAAAATAAGTGTAATAAAACATAAAGATAAAAACACCTCAAGTGTCAACCTACATGAAAATGAACAACAGGATGATACTATGATCATACAACGCAGTAGTGAGAAACAAATGTATTTCAGTAATGTATTCATCAATATCAATACATCTTATAAATATATTGAGCAAAAATACCAAGTTTCAGAAGTAGATATATAACATAATTCCTATTCTTTAAGGTCCACAAAAATTTTTTAAATGTAAAACGTAAATGATAGTATTTAGGGATCATTTAGGGATCAAGAAAGAGTCCACTAAGGAAATATCACTACATATCCTTGATATCGATAAGCCAGTATTAAGAAGCAGAATTAACTTCAGAGGAAACAGATAACATAAGGAATATAATATGAAATTTTAAAAACTTATATCCTCGGAATGACCCAAGGGGAATACTATACCCAAAAAGGCTGTTATATTAAAAAAAAAGATACGTTCATAGATTAACAAAGGCTTTTTGGAGATTAAATATAGATTTGGTGTGGCATCTGGGTGGCTTAGTTGGTTGGACATCTGGCTCTTGATTTCAGCTCAGGTCATGATCTCAGAGTCCTCGGATCAAGCCTCATGTCAGGTTCCAAGCTCAGTGGGAATCTGCTTGAGGATTCCCTCCCTTTCCATCTCCCTCTGCCCTTTCCTCCCTCTAATAAATACATAAACAAATCTTAAAAATATATAGTTTTGGCAAAACAATAAATTTAATAGAAGAGACAAATACTAGATATGATTGAGTAATTATCTGAAAGATAAAGTCTAGTAAATAAGAATGCAAAGTAAAAGTAAAAAGAAAGTAGGCTGGTGATGGGGGAAAGTTTGAAAATATAGCACAAGAAAATACACAAAAGGAAAGAGAGCAATTGAAATAAAGAAAAATCATCATTTAAAAAATGGAGGGAAGATTCTGTAAAGTGAAGAGTTAAAGATTGTAGTCTTCAGATTGAAAAGATCCACTTAGTGCCAAGCAGGAAGAACAAAGACAGTTATCTATACCTTGACATAAATTCAGATTGGACATTTCCAGAAAATTAGAGGAAGGGAAAAAATTACATAAGAACAAGGATCACACCAGTATTAGACTTAACATCATTCACAATAAATTGTAAAAGAAAATGGAACAAATCCTTCACTGTCTTTAGAGGAAAGTATTTTTATCCTGGAATTCTATATCCTATAAAAACTAGCATTCAAGTGAGTATAGAGTAAGGACAGAATAAAGACATTTTTCTTTCAGAAATGTCAAGACTCAGGAAGCTTATTCCCCATAAACCTTTTCTGGAACAAAACCCCAACAACTTTAGACTATTTTCCAGCAAAACAAAACATTCTTTAAAAAAGAGAATAGCATTTGTTATAGAAACAATAATAAGCAAATAACTCACTGGAATTTATAGGTAAATATAAATTTTTGTTGATAATATGTCTCTCAAATTTTAGAAAATTTCTAAGAAAGAATTTAAAATTAATGACATAAAATAAAATAAAGGCAGATAATATTATCACAGTAGCAATCTGAATCTAAATTACTAGATGATTCAAAAAATGTATTGGGATCCCTGGGTGGCACAGCGGTTTGGCGCCTGCCTTTGGCCCAGGGCGCGATCCTGGAGACCCGGGATCGAATCCCACATCGGGCTCCCGGTGCATGGAGCCTGCTTCTCCCTCTGCCTATGTCTCTGCCTCTTTTTCTCTCTCTGTGACTATCATAAATAAATTTTAAAAAATTTTTAAAAAATTTAAAAAAATGTATTAGGTAGTGTAAAGTAACAGGTAAACACATATTAAAAGTCTTTACTTTTCCCAGAGAAGGATGCTGTGGATACTGGTTCATTCCCAATCATCACCAAAAATATAAACTTAAATACAGAATTTAATTTTGTTTTATGATGAGATACCATTTTGTATATAGATTAACAGTTCTACATAGTGCTGTTATGTGTAAATTATGTCCTTTATTCTCATGGATTTTAATTACAAATTTGCCTATTTACAAATTTGCCTATTTATCTTATTATCTGTAATAAGACATTCTGTAAGAGACACACCAGTATTTTCATTTTCATCATTCCTGCCCAGGATTTCTGTCCTGAATATCTGACTATTCTAGCAACCTAAACTGAACCACACTCAAACTAAACACAACCCATCATGCTTGTCTTTTAGCCCCTGGCCCCAAGTCCTACATTGGATCCAAGCCTCCATAAAGAGCTCCTACTTTTCCATTTCTATTGAATCTTCCCTGCGCATTATCTATTCCTACCACTTTAGTGTCTTTGAATTTTTCTCAAGGAAACCTCAGCCCCCATCTTATCACTCCTGAGGAAAGAGCAGATGCATGATCTCTGCTTGTTCACTACTCTTTAAAAAAAAATTCATTTATTTATTAATGAGAGACACAGAGAGAAGAAAGAGACATAGGCAGAGGGAGAAGCAGGCTCCATGCAGGGACCCCAATGTGGGACTCAATCCCAGAACCCTGGGATCACCCCCCGATCAGAAGGCAGATGCTCAACCACTAAGCCACCCAGGCATCCCTGCTTGTTCACTACTCTTACCAAGAACTACACTCCTCTGTATGCACTATCATTTAGGCAACACAAACATTTGAAGAATTTTAAATAAGGATGTGATGTGAGCAGATTGGTTAATTAGAAAATATGAGTAGGTGATTAATTAGGCTTGTGCAGTGGTTCGGGTGAAAATAATTAGAATCTGACCTGACACAGTGGCAGTGTGGGCAAAGAGAAGAGTCAGTACAGAAATAATTGCAGGGGCACTTGGGTGGTTCAAGTGGTTGAGCATCTTTTGATTCCAGCTCAAGTTATGATCTCAGAGTTGTGAGATCAACCATGCTGGGCATGGAGCCTGCCTAAGATTCTCTCACTATCTCCTTCTACCTCTCCCCTACTCTCTTTCTCTAAAAAAAAAAAAAAAAGAAAGAAAAAGAAAAAGAAAGAATTGCAAAGTAGAATCAGATATTGGTGTGTGATTGGTATTGGCTATGCAAAGGTGATCAAGAGAGAGTTTGAGTTTTTGTTTTTGTATTTTAACTTTGACAACTAAGAAATGGTAACTTTACAAAACATGAGAAGACCATGATTTCAGGCAAAGATGGTGGATTTGCAAGGCTCTTGTTTTTTTGAAAAATCCTATTTTCTATGATGAGAAGGTAAATGAGTATTGTATGGTCTCTCTCCTTCATCTTTATAGAACAAAACTTATCTTCCCAAGGTAGAAGGATACCTCAGGGATAGAGTATGAAAGAGGTCATGTGCTCAGAAATGCAAAAAGAAGAAAGCACATTCATAATATTGAAAAATCGTATCTTATTGTGTATACAGATCCCAATCTATGGTTTAAGATAGCTCAATCTAATGGAAATTTCTGTGATTATGGAAATGTACTCTTCAAATATGGTAACCATTAAGCCCCCTGTGGCTATTGAGCCCTTGAAATATGACTAGTATGAATGAGGAATTGAATTTTTAATTATATTAAGTTTTATGTTAATTAAATTATTTAAATTAAATTTAAGTAGCCATATGCAGCTAGTGGCTGTTGTTTTGGGAAACCCAAGTCTAAGATATGCAAATAATGGTGGGTTGTCTTTTAAGGCACCCCTGCAAAGAGCTGTAAACCTGAAGTTTTACATAACATAGGTTACATCCTCACTCTGTAAAATTTAGAATGTAAATAAAAACAAGGAGTTTTATGAGTTTTCTCCTACAAGTAAAAAGTGTTTTTTTAATTAAAAACAAAAGCAAAGGAAAAAAATTACCTGTAATCTCAGTACTTGGGGATAACCATGATTAAGAGTTAGATTGGAGTTTTTCCCTTAACAATGAATTGTGAATACCTCTCTTATTCTCTCTATATCTTTCCACACCCTGTCTAGTTTCCTTAGCTGTATAGTATTTTGTTGTATGGCCATTTCATAATTTATTTACGCATTTAAATTTCCAGTGTTAAAGGAGAATGAAGTTAGTGAAACAAAAATTTTAATTTGAGCTATTCTAAAAACATGTAAAAAAATGAAACTGGACCACTTTCTTACACCATATACAAAAACAAATTCAAAATGGATGAAAGACCTAAATGTGAGATAGAAAATCATAGTAATCTCTCTGACATCAGCTGTAGCAACATTTTTCTAGATATGTCTCCTAAGGCAAGGAAAATAAAAACAAAAATAAACTTTTGGGACTATATCAAAATAAAAATTTTCTGCACAGCAAAGGAAAAATCAACAAAAATAAAAGGCAATCTATTAAATAGGAGCAGATATTTGCAAATTATATAACTTATAAAGGTTTAGTATACAAAATGTATAAAAAAATGATACAACTCAATACCCTCCAAAACAGTAATCCAGTTTAAAAATGGACAGAAGACATGGACATTTTTCCAAGACACAGATGACCAATAGACATGTGGAAAGATGCTCCATATTACTCATCATCAGGGAAATGCAAACCAAAACTACAATAAGATATAACCTCATACCTGTTGGATGGCTAACATTAAAAGCATAAGAAACAACAGGTATTGGTCAGGATGTGAAGAAAAAGGAACCCTCTTACACTGTTGGTGGGAATGAAAACTGCAGCCACTGTGTAAAACTGGAAAATATTTTTCCTCAAAAAATTAAAAATACAACTCCTTTATAATCCAGTAATTACAATACTGGTATTTATCCAAAAAATACAAAAACACTAATTCAAAGGGATACATGCACCCTTATGTTTATAGCAGAATTATTTACAATAGCTAAACTATTAGAAATAGCCCAAGTATCCATTGATGAGTGGATAAAGAAGATGTGGTACACACACACACACACACACACACACACATATATATATATACTGGACTATTACTCAGCCATGAAAAAGAATAAAACCTTGCCATTTGTAATAACATGTATGGAGCTAGAGAGTATCATGCTAAGTGAAATAAGTCAGTCAGAGAAAGGCAAATACCATATGATTTTACTCATATGTGGAATTTAAGCAATAAATGAGCTTAAATAAAGGAGAAAAGAGAGAGACCGAGACAGACTAAGAAACAGATTCTTAACTATAGAATACAAACTGATAGTTACCAGAAGGAAGATGGGTGGAGAGGATAGAGGAAATAGAGGATTAGGATTAAAGAATATACTTACCATGATGAAAAAAATAAATAAAATGATACGATGGGGATTAAGGAATACACTTGCTATGATGAACACTTGGTGTTGTATGGAAGTACCTAATATCACTGTGTTTTGAAACTAATATTACACTATGTTAACAAACTGGAATTTAAATAAAAACTTAAAATGATAAGAAAAATAAGCAGATGATAACCAAAAAAAGAGGAAGTGTGGTCCCACATATTAATTTGGCCAGAGATTTTCTTCTTTAGTTAACACGGTCATTCCCAGGTATGTGTCCTTCTAGGACTCTCAACTCTTCATCCAGATTTGTGTTGTAAAGCAGATTCCATGGTACTTATCTCTTTTCACACTAGATTGTCATTTTACTGTTTTCACCATAATTAATTTTATGTATGTAACCTATAGCTTTTTGCATATAGCATCTCAATTAACTGCACAATTATTTTTGCTTCTGAGGAAAGTAAGTTGTCAGATTATTTAAACACTTGCTGAAGATCACATAACTAGAATGGTAACTGAGCGTATGATATGACCCAGTTCTAACCCCATATCCTGTGCTATGGTTCTACCACAAAACAGCTGCCACCCACATCAACAAACAAGTTTCTACAGTTTTCTTTTCATTTTGAAGCTTTTTCTGGACAGTTCCTTTGTGAAGAAAAGCCCTATTGCTCCAGAAAATATGGGATTTCTTAAAGTCTTAGGGCTCTTTTAAGCTTTGAGAACCTCAAAAATGTAAATGCTACAAGCTTTAAAAAAATATCATTTAGTGTGCCACTTTGAGAGAATATTTCAAATATTTCAAATCTTCGATTTGTCATACAATGGGGTACCACTGTGTTGATAATGGGGGGCTGTGCATGTGCGGGATCAGACATTATGGGAAACCTCAGTACCTTCTGCTCAATTTTGCTATCAACCAAAAACTGCTCTAAATGACAGAGTATGTTTAAAAAAAAGAAGCTTTAAAAATCATTTAGAATTGTCATTATTTAACTCTCTTTGACACTTGTTCAGTTTGGGAAACTTTAAAATTTTACCTTCAGTGTTTTGTTTCCAACAGTATTTGCCATCCTCAATGAGAGACTAAAAAACTAAAATTTAAAAAGAAACAACCACATGCTTTTCAAAATTCACAAAATTAAATGAAAATGAAATGCATATAATTGAATTTTCAAATTTTGAACCATTTATACTCTGAAGTAATTACAGTGTAAACCACACAAAGACATTTGGGTCTTGCTGTATTTATTTTAGTAAGCTTTCAACAATGTTTTTATAGTTTATTGAGTAATCCTTTTTCACACTAAACCTAATTAATAATTCAAATCCATGAATTGTTGGGCTCTTTGTTTTTTCAATTCTTTTACCAAAAATTAATCACAAATCAGGAATAGAAAAGATTTGGTTTTGGTTTTGATTCCATTTTCAACCTAGGACATAGTAACTTGAGGGATGAATAATTTTTTATTCCTATTTCATCCACATATTATACCTAAGGAGATACAGCATCTTCCATCACTTCCATTGGCTTTAAGTAAGTGTGAAAGATAGCTCTCAAATATATAACGATGCCTGAGAGGAACATGTTGTAGTATTAATAATTAGTAAATGGACTGGATTTATACTTCTTAAGCACTTACATTTAAATTTTCATTTTGCCTTAAAGAGTTTTGTGACAATACACGAATACAGTAAAGTAGAAGTTAAAATCATATTATATTAATATAATTAATATTATATTAGAAGTCAGCAGTGATTTCATTTAATCTCTGGGCAAATCAGATAACTTCATTAATTCAGCAACATTATTTCGCACTGTTTGCCAAACCCTCTGTAGGTACACATTACATTTTGTATGCCTTTTTTAAATAATCTTAACATAAATGCATAACATTTATGCAGTTGTTTCCAGTGTTAAAATACAGAATGAGGTTAAACAAAATAGTTGAGACTTTCTAGAATGTTCTTTCACTTAGAGAAAGTAAAGTTACCTTTGACCTAATGGTAGAGATACAAACATAGTAGCTCAGGGAAATGTTTTATAATTGACATTGCATCATAGGTTAAAGGGCAATGTTTTCCTTGGTGGTATGTAAATATAATTGCACATTTTACAATCAACTGCCTTTTGGATTAGCTGAAATAATATGGATAAAGATACTTGTAAATGTCTGTATGCATGGAGACAGGTTATGTGTACTGGAACTCTTCTGGGGCCTCATGTTTTATTGAACATCACCATCCAAAATTTATCCTACTCAATTATATTCAATTTAGCATTTTCTTTTTTCTTATATTTTATTTATTTATTCATGAGAGACACACAGAGAGGCAGAGACATAGGTAGAGGGAGAAGCAGGCCCCCTGTGGGGAGCCTGATGTGGGATTCCATCCCAGGACCCTGGGATCATGACCTGAGCCAAAGGCAGGTGCTCAACCACTGAACCACCCAGGTGCCCTCAATTTAGCATTTTCAAGTAGCAGTTTGGATATTCTGTTGTTTTTACTTGAATTAAAATAGTTTTCTAATGAGATTATAAATTCTGAAGGAGAGTAGAGGCAGGAAACATTTTCTGACTATGCAGGGCTTCCAGCTTGCAGTAAAATTAAGGAACTAGAAGATATCTTGCCAGATACTTTGGTCTGTTCTTCCCTCCTCCTCCCCACCCCAGCCCCATTCAAGTAAGTTAATGACTCAACTTTCTAGGAAAGATTGTGTTTTATTTTCTAAGAAAGAATTTCCACATAAGATGCTTTGCAAGTCATTTAAGCTTATTAACTTATGAATGATAGGATTTAGCACCATTTTGAAATAAAGAATTTCTTTGTCTGGATTAAGAACACTGACAGAAATGCTGCAGAAATCAGCTGTCAAATATAGCTAAGAGCAACATAAATGGGAAGAAAGCATAAGCCAAGCCTTCAGACAGCTTATGCTATGTCAGGGTCCCTACCACGTCTGTCAGGCATCATGAAGCCTAAGCACACTATGTTTGAGTCCATGTGGAGTGGATATGGTGAAATGTCAACTGTTCAAAACAGATGTTATCCACTTTTTATATTTTTAACACCAGGTGTATTAGAACACATTTTCAGACCTGTAAAGGAAATGAGATGTGAAAATCAGTTCTAGTGAATGCATTGCATCTTTTCTTGCAAAGGAATATTTAAAGCGACATATCAGTGAATGAGCTAGGCAGCAAAGTACTAAGGTACTGACTTGGGGGATCCTTGAGACAAATAAAGATTCATAATCTGATTTTGTACTGCAGCTGCATTATAGTTGTTAGAGACATAAAACAAATGGAATGTGACATCTTCATAGTAAGGAGGATTGACACTCGCACCACTAGACCTCAATTAGAAAACATAACATTTTCCTTCATTTTTGAGAAAGTCGGTAATAGTTTTTGATAGCTTCTCAGTGGTAAAGAAAATATGGTACATGAAAGAGGTATGTTTTGCAAGCTTAATAATTCTTTGTTTCTTCTTTATATGACCGGAAAATCAGAATGTGAAATACGAACCTGTTTTATGTCATATATAAAACTTGGAAGAATATCCAAGACAGAAAATAAGCATTGTTCATCAGTTCTTGATAGACTGAAGAACAGAAAGCTGAACTGAAATAACCACAAAAAATTCACTGCATATTTTTCTAAGTCATTTTATTTAACAGCGTACCATTGTAAGGTGAGAGTTTTTTTGTGTGTTAGGCTTGAGGAAAATTTCTTGTTTTTTTTCCAATTAAGCTTGCTGAAAAGGATAGAGATCCTCATGACCTCTATAGTGAAGTTATTTAGTAAATTTCATGAGCCCTAAGTATGGTTGCAGACAATTAAAGTACTGTGTAAAAAGTCTGAGAGATTTGTAAATAGAAGTGAAAAGCCATTCCTTTCAAGCTGCATGATCAAACACATTTTTGGGAGAAAAACAGTGGTTGAACAGGTGTTCAGTATTACAAACTTGTGATGCAACAGCTGGGTCTGGCAAAAATCCATGTATTAAATTCTTTGTTCTTAAGAAGCAAAACTCTGCTGCAGAGCGTCAACTCAAATTTGTGATACAGAAACTCATATAAAGAATATATAATTGGTACATTGCTTCTAATTATTTTCTTGTCTTTCACCAACATTTATGAGAACCATTTTCTTTCTTAAAACATTGTTGCATTTTTATGTTATTTCTTTTTTTGTATATTTTTATTGCAGTTTGATTTGCTAACAAATAGTATAATACCCAGTGCTCATCCCGCCAAATGCCCTCCTCAGTGCCCATCACCCAGTCACCCCAACCCCCTGCCCACCTCCCCTTCCACTACCCCTTGTTCGTTTCCCAGAGTTAGGAGTCTCTCATGTTTTGTCACCCTCACAGATATTTCCCACTCATTTCCTCTCCTTTCTCCTATAATCCCTTTCACTATTTTTTATATCCCCCGAATGAGTGAAACCATATAATGTTTGTCCTTCTCTGATTGACTTACTTCACTCGGCATAATACCCTCCAATTCCATCCACATCGAAGTAAATGGTGGGTATTTGTCATTTCTAATGGCTGAGTAATATTCCATTGTATACATAGACCACAGCTTCTTTATCCATTCATCTTTCGATGGACACCAAGGCTCCTTCCACAGTTTGGCAAGATAGTATTTGATTTTCTTAATTCTGTTTCTTTTCGTTAATTTTTAAAAAGTTTTTAATAAGAAAAAGTGGAAGTTCAGATATGTTCATTTGCCTTTTTATCAGGCTAATTTGTATTAAAGTGTTATATTATAGCCATCATTTTTGAATTAGATAGGAAACAGGTATTCTCATTTTTAGAATAACTATTCTGCATGTATTGTAACCCACTTGTAGAATTAGGAAGAATACTCCAAATAAGTAATATATCCATGAGATCATTTGGCTTTGTCACTTCCCTAAACTTGATTTTGCTAGCTGTTTAGAAAATAATGTCTGGTTCTGAATTTTGATCTTAGAGGAAAATAATCGCTAGTAATTTCAAACCCAGTGGCCTAAGGAGCTCCTCCAAACAGAGTAGCTTATCAGAGACATTTGTGAATGATTCCCCAA
Organism: Canis aureus; assembly: GCF_053574225.1. Lineage (NCBI taxonomy): Eukaryota > Metazoa > Chordata > Mammalia > Carnivora > Canidae > Canis > Canis aureus. The sequence goes on from NW_027554640.1 coordinate 35,127, forward strand.
AAGGGAAGAGAAAAAGTTACTTTCTGTGAGGTTGGAATACACGTTTAGGCAATTTTAGCCAGGAATGTCAAGCACTGAGTGTGGATGAGGCCAGCTTCCTGACTGCAGGTGTGACGGAACACAGCTGATCAAACAGCACAGGAATCTGACATCACACTGTTTACCTTCAGCTGTCCAATGACCCATGCCCAATCAGGAAGCCAAAGAGAAGCTAGAGAAGGCATGTGTAGTGGTGTAGTTTCATACTAAGACTACTGCCATAAACATGGTTTATGAGCTTTGATTTGGTCATGTTTGGACTGTCAAATGTATAGCTGTCCAATGGTGCGCCTAACAGGCTACACAGTTTCGTCTTGTTTTAAATCTGAAAGCTCCTTAAAATGGGATCCATGTTTGTGTTCTGCCTATTTGGGGTCTGCTCTCATTTTAAAGTCACCAAACAGTTTGAAGTATACTCATCTGGCTCCCAGTTCCCCAAATCCTAAAAGATTAAAGTGAATTGTCTTACAAATATTTTTTTTTCCGTATGCCACATTTTCAAGTGGTGGATTCATGAAGGACCAAAACAATAGTGAGGGTGTTAAACGGCTTATCTTCAGACTGCAGCTGGAAGGACCACCCCATCTAAGGTCAAATCTGTGGCTTTCACCTACATTCCTCCCCTGCTCTGGGGCTGCTCTCCCCTACCATGTACTTCTCAGACGCTACCTCCAAAAAGGGCTGCCGTGTAGGTTGCTAGTGTAGGAGGGGATGGAATTGACAGAGGTGTAATATACAGAATGGAAAGTTACAACCAAAGGTATAGCCTATTTTTAAAAAATTTAAATTTTAGTTAACATGTAGTGTAGTATTGGTTTCTAGAGTAGAATTCAGTGGTGCATCACTTACATACAACACCCAGTGC
>NW_027554641.1:0-29093 GCF_053574225.1 Canis aureus
AAAGGAACAGCTTAACAAGATAGAAAACTTTTAGGCAACAGATGATCTATTCTAGTCAACACCACAGAAAACACTGTGGCTCACCCCCACTTCTGCTAACAATGCTAAGAGAAGAGTGTTCTACCTTTATCAGACTACAACAAAACTCCCTAATCCCTGTGTCAGAAGAGACCTAATGGAGAGTCAGAATTTCCACCAACCCCAACCCCACTGACAAATAAACAGAGTCTCTTCCTCTCTGTTACCCACAGAGACCTAGTCAGAGCTTGAACTTCCATTACCAGTTAAAAATGATGAGAAGCCCCTCGCTCACCTCCCCAAGTTGTCAATGAAGGCCTAATTGAAAATTTGTAATTTCCTTCTCTAACCTGAGGAGACAATACACATCTTATTCCACCAATGTGATGTAGGAGGAAACCTGCTAAAACATAAAATTTAAATAAGATTCAGAAAAATTAAGAGAATCATAGAATCTCAAACATTATTAAAACCTAAAAATTACCCATTCTTTTACCATGCTCCAAAAGGTAATAGATAAAAAAGACATTCATGGAAGAAAGGGTTAGAGAGAATGGAGAGAAAGAAAACCAAAACCAAAACAAACAAAAACAATGAACAGAAAAAAATATATATATAATGACAAACTTAAGCCCTAACATAATAATGACATTAAAGGTAAAAGTTCTAAATACACCAATTAAAAGAATTTAACTTACTGTACCAAAAAGAAAAAGAAAAGAGAATCAACCAAATGCTACCTACATGGAACTCATTTCAAATGTAATGATATAATATCATTAGTTTGAAAGAAAAAGAGGAAAAAAACCCACCATGTAAACAATCAAAAGAAAGCAGAAGTGTCTATAAAATAATCTGATTAGGTAGACATCAATAAAAAGAAAATGACAAGGCATATAGAGGAACATTACATAATGACAGAGACATATCAATCCCAAATATGTACACACCAAACAGCAGAGCTGCAAAATGCATAAAGCAAAAATAGAACTAAAATGAGAAACAGAAAAATTATACTTAGAGACATCAATACTACTCTCTCATCAATTTGTGGAACAACTGGACTGAAAATAAGCTAGGATATAAAAGAAATCAACACCACCAAACAATATGATTTAATCCACTTTTATAGAATACTCCAACAGCAGCAGGCTCTACATTCTTTTAAGCACCCAAAGACTCTATACCAAGATAGTGTGACCACACAAAACCTCAACAAATTTAAAAGAACTAAAATTATATAGTGTGTGCTCATTGCCCATAATGAAATCAAACAAAAAAAAATCAATAACAAACAGAAGACGAAAAATCTCCAAGAGTCTGGAAACAAACAAACAAAAAATGCACTTGGGTCCAAGAAGCGAGCCTCAAGGGAAATTAAAAAAAAAAAAAAGCCACACTGAACAGAAATTAAAATGAAAATACAACATATCAAAAACTTTTGTACACAGATAACAGCTAACACAGTGCATAAAGGGAATTATATAGCACTAAATGTTTGCATTGGAAAAGAGAAGTCTCAATTCAATAATCTAAACTTAAGTCTAAAGAAACTAGAAAAAAGAATAAAGTAAACCCAATGCAAACAAAAAAGGAAATACTAAAGAGCAGAAATCAGTAAAATTAAAACAGAAAAACAATTTGAAAAATCAGTAACAAAAAGCTGCTTAAAGAAAAGATCAATAAAATTGACAAAACTCTAGTATAACTGACAAGAAAAAGAAAAGACACAAATACCAGTACCAACAATGAAACATGGGATATCACTACAGATCCTGCAGACAACAAAAGAATAATAAGAGAAAACTATGAACAACTATACACACATAAATTTGACAATCTAGATAAAATGGACCGTTCTTTTAAAGTATAAACTATCACAACTTGCCCAATATGAAACACATAATTTGAATAGCACAATTATTAAGAGAATTTAATTCACAATTAAAAAACCCAAAACAGAAGTCTTTAGACCCAGATAGCTTCACTGTAGAATTTTACCACACAGAAGAACACCAAATTTTATATGATCTCTTCTAGAAAATAGAATAGGAGGGAACTCATTTTACAAAGCCTGATATCAAACCAAAGACAGTGCAAACAAAAACAAAAACCAATACAATACTCTCAAGATTGTGGATGCAAAAATTCTTAACATAATATTAAGCACATGTAATTCAGCTACCTATAAATAGGATGAGTGCACTATGACCAAGTGGGGTTACTACAGAGATGCAAGGCTGATTTGGTATTCAAAAATCAATCAGTGTAATCAACCACACTAACAGCCTATAGAAGAAAAATGACATGATTATACAATTGATGTAGAAAAAAGATTTGACCAAAATGAACACCCAAATGTGAATAAAAATGTTCAGAAAACCAAGAACAGAAGGGACCTTTATCAACTTGATAAAGAATATTTGTACAAAAACCTACACCATCATCATACTTAATGGTGAAAGACTAAATACTTTTCCCTTAAGATTGAGAACAAACAAGGCTATTGTTCACTTTGATCACTGCTGACCAATACAGCACTGGAACTTCCACTTCTAGTTGTAAATCTAAGAAAAAATACACAAGACTTGTATGCTGAAAACCATAAAACATTAGTGAAAGTAATCAAATACTTAAATAAACCGAGATATATAATATTCATGGATTGGAAGAGTCTACATAGTAAAAATATCAATTCTTCCCAAATTAATATAGATATTTAATGTAATTTCCAAGAAAATCATCAGTGATTTTTTTCTGTTGGAGATATAGCAAGATTATTCTAAAATTTATGCAGAAAGGAAAGGAACTAGAATAACTAAAAGCAATTTTTGAAAAAAAAAAAAGTGAGAGAAATCACTTTTCCAGACTTCAAAATTTACTATACAGCTACAGTAATACAGATTGTGTGGTAGTGGTAAGGGGCTAGATGAAAAGAAAAAAATCAGTGGAATAGAACAGATACCCAGAATAGCCCCACATATGTACACCGAACTGATTTTGAAGAAAGATACAAAAGTAATTCAATGGTGGAAAGATAACCTTTTCATTAAATAGTGCTGGAGAAATTGGACCTCCACTTAAAAAAAAACAAAGCAAACAAAAAAACAACAACAACTAAATCTTGACCAAAGTCTCACACTAAAAATAAGAAAAAGGCCATAGGCTTTATAATGTAAAACTATAAACATTTTTAGAAAAAATAGGTGATAATCTTAAGGACCAAGGGCTTCATGAGGACTTCTTAGACATGACATCAAAAATACAACCCATACAGGAACCTGGGTAGCTCAGTCAGTTGAGCATCCGTCTCTTGGTTTGGGCCCAGGTCACAATCTCAGGGATGTAAGATTGAGCCCTGCACAGGGTCTGCCTGCTTGAGACTCTCTCCCTCTCCCCTTCTCTTCCCCATGCACTCTCTCTCTCTTTATCTCTAAAATAAACATATTAAAAATAAAAACAAAACAACCCATAAAAGAAAACATTGATAAATTGAACCTCATCAATAGTAAAACGTTATTCTATGAGAGAGACTCTATAAAAAGGATGAGAAAACAACTTACAGGGAGAAGGAAATATTTGCATACTACATATTCAATCAAGGATATCCAGAATAAAGAACTCTCGAAACTCAACATTTAAAAAGTGATCTGATTAGAACATAAAAAACAAAAGACAAAGAGACATTTCACTAGAGAATATATATGGATGGCAATAAGCCCATGAAAAGATGTTCAACATCACTAGCCATTAGGGAAATGCTAAGACCATGATGAAATAATACTATACATCTTGTAGAATAGCTCAAAACCAAAACCAAAAAAAAGGTTTGGATGCAAAGGCAAGGATGAGGATAAACTCAGTTTCCCCTAAGTGTTTGATGGGAACTAAATGGTACAGCCAGTCTGGAAAAGTTAGATAGTTTCTTAAAAAGCTACACAATTATTATGTGTCAGCAATTGGGCATTTATCTTAGAGAAATGAAAACTTCATCCATATAAAAGCCTTTATATGATTGTTCATAGCATCTTTATTTTTAATATCCAAAAGCTGCAAACAATGAAAATGCTCCCAATAGGTGAATAATTAAATAAATGATGGTACAACCACACCATGGAATGCTACTCAGCAAATAATAAATAAATAAATAAATAAATAAATAAATAAATAAATAAATAAATAAATAAAATAAAATAAATAAAAAAAAAACGATTGCACTATGAACATATGCAACAACTTAGATGGATCTTAGGGGTATTATAGTGATGAAAACAAAGTCAATATCAAAAGTGTATAATTCCATTTACATGATATTCCCAAAATGATAAAATTATAGAAGTGGATAACAGGTTAATGGTTGCCGGGAGTTAGGATTATAGGGAAGAGGTGTGGGCATAACTATAAAGAGGTGGCAAGAGTGGCTTCCCAGTGGTGATGGAACCCTTCCACACACTGACTGACATGGTCATCACACACATCTACATGGAATAAAGTGATAGAAAATGATACATGCACATTATATCAATATCAGTCTCCTGGTTTCAGTGCTGTAGGATAGTTATGCAAGATGCAACCACTGGGAGAAGCTAGGTGAAGGGTATGAGATTCCTCTGTACTATATTTGCAGCATTCTGTGAATCTGTAATTAATTCAAAATAAAAAGTTTTAAAAATAGTCAAATAAATCAAATAATTTATTATGTTGAACCCAAGAATATAGGATTAATGTAGTAGGGTGTCTTAAAGTTTCTTCTTTTTCTGTGTGCACAAACTTTATAATGTGAAATGTCTGCATTTCTTCCCACTACTACCCCAAACTTACTAACAAAAGTAGCTGACCCTCCTCCACATATGCCGCTTTTGTTGTCAAAATGAAAATGGAGTCAGAAGTTTACTAGCCTTCTATTGATGGCTGTTTTTTAAAATATTTTATTTATTTATTCATGAGACACAGAAAGAGAGAGAGAGGCAGAGACATAGGCAGTGGAAGAAGCAGGCTCCATGCAGGGAGCCCGATGTGGGACTAGATCCCGGGACTCCAGGATCACACCCTGGGCCGAAGGCGGCGCTAAACCGCTGAGCCACCCGCGCTGCCCTGATGGCTGTTTTAATGAGAAATAACATCTATCACTTTAGGATTGGCAGTGCCACCAGTGATGAGTAAAATGAGGCTCAGGAAGATGACTTACCCTTGCTATGATAGGATTGTTCAAAAGTAAGAGATCAGCAAAGAGCCCAGTTCTCCTATCACTCAACTCATGGCAATTAGCATTAAATTCATTTGTTTACAGAGAGTTAACTAGTACCAATAGATGCCTGTGTTTCAAGGAACTCTTCACTAAAAGGATATCTTGCAAATATATTCAAAGAAATTCAGTATTATCATTTTTATAACTAGTCAATACTAGTTGGTCCAAGGGTCCAGTAGAGGACCCCGATGTAATGATAAGAACACCAGAAATTTGCATGCTATCTAGCCCACTGGGTAAAGGGTGGCTTTAAAGGATGGTTCCTTTTAATAGATACGTACCGAACTAACTGTGCTCTTCCAGGTGAAACAGGTGGTCCTGACCTTTCAAGTCTTCCTCTATGTTTTTTCTCTTGAGTGTCTCTTAGTAAGCTTTTGTGCCTAAAAATATATTAACATTTTAAAATTAACTTATTGTGGATTGATAGGAAATTAAAAATAGAAATGTACCTAAAGATTTCATCATTTTCATGCACCCGTGTGACATGTTTTCCTAATACAGAAAATAACTGTATGAGTTCCAGCCTCATCTGACACCTGGGATGTCCCTTCAGTCTTTCAGGCACATTTTGGCCAGTATTTCTTTTATAAGGACCAAGTACTAGGAACTGTCACTCTGCAGGCCCCTTCACTCGGAGCCTTCTACTCTGGGCACATCCTGCCCTGGGTGAAAGTTGCCTGGTTACTTCCCTTCCCCACCCGACTCTGCCACAGGGCCTGGATCTGGTTTTCCAGGGATTCCCAGGTTTAGCGTGGTCCTTGGCACATAGTGGGTTTTCATTACATAGTGGCTAGGTAAACTCATAACTGAAAAATGCCAGGACGTGGGAAGAGTGGTATTTTAAGATTCACCTTCCAGCATAACAGAGCAGCCTGTGTATTTGTCATTTTCATACTCCTTCAGATAGGAGTCACAGAGATCAAACACCTCAAAATTGATGAGAATTAGAGGAACAAGAGCATCTCCTTTTTCCCCAGGACTCCTTCCATCTGCTCTCTGGGTTTGCTGGCAACATGTACTCACTCCGTGGTTCTCAGAATCCCTGCAAGTGAGGGTCCCCTGTGACCAGCTGGGAGCCACTTCTTGCTTTACCCAATCGGGGACCGCATGGAACATTAAAAATAGGCTGAAATTTGTAAGCTATATGCTAATTTAAAAAGTGTCCTTGGCATCTCCGACTGCCGGCTTTTATGAAACACAGGGCCTTAATCTGTGCTTAGGTACCTATTTATAGACGTCCTTAAGTGGAACTCGTTTTGTATGTCAGACATTCTTTAAATTAGTGTCTGCTTCACTTAAGCCTGTTAATATTTTGGAGGCTCTAGCCTTTCTGTGGTATTTACTTAAAGTTCTGTTAATAGATAAGATGCTGTCTCTATCAAGATTTCCCTGATTCACTTCACATAATTTTAATCATTCTAAATTCACCTAGCACTTAACTTCTTCAGGTCCCTACCACTGCGTTTACATTGCCCGTGAGATTCCTCCATGTCTTTTATCATCTTTTTCACGTGATATTAGCCCTGACCTACCAATTGAGTCAATGGTGCTCTTGCCTTCCCTTCTGGTGCCCACACATAAGCCGTATTCACGCCAAATACTTCTACTTGGAATATGAAGAGCAGGGAGGGACTGACTTGTATTATGGAGGGACATGTCAACATCTACTCTGGACTTTCTCCCATGACATAAACTAACAACTAGGCAAATGTGGTTACTGAGGATGTATCAGAGAAGCCCTCATGCAAATTTCTACATACTTTTTGAAATCAACAGTGGCCTTCCAGTTTAAAGTTGGCTCTAATCTCTTGGTCATTTGAAACTTCCCGAAGTTAATTTGGTTCTTCTCTAGTATATTCTTGCTTGAAGCAAGAAAAGCTTTAGGAAGGGCGTCTGCTTCTTCCTTCTTAGGTACCTCCTTAGGCTCTTCATTTTCTTTTTTCCATTCTTCAGTGAATCTAATATCCTTTATGTACAAAAAAAACAGTAATTTTTACAATGACATCACTTCTGAATTGTTTTGTGCTATCTGAAAATTAAAAAGTGATAACTTCAGAAAATGAAGTCTCTGATGCCTCTAACTTGTGTTGCTTAGTGACACACACTAGAGAAGGGCCACTTCAGGACTCAGGTCTCTACTGGAGTGACGTTGCCAGAAATGTGATGTTCCTAAGCTCCCCTCCCCACTGCAGCACACACAGATACAACAGCAGGGTTAGACCTACTCACTCCTCACTACTGCCAGACAGATCTAAACTCAAGGGCTGCCTGGGTGGTTCAGTGGTTGAGTGTCTGTCTTTGGCTCAGGGTGTGATCCTGGGGTCCCAGGATTGAGTTCCACATCAGGCTCCCCGCAAGGGGCCTGCTTCTCCCTCTGCCTATGTCTCTGCCTCTCTCTGTGTGTCTTTCATGAATAAATAAAATCTTTTAAAAAAATATCTAAACTCAGATGCTATATTGACTGGGACACATCATGTATAAATTTCTGAAACAAAGGATTAAAAGCATATTTTGCAGTTAGCCAGAGATAAAAGACACATGACAGAGGAAGTCATTATATTTAAAAGACACATGACAGAGGAAGAAATATAATTATTAAAAAAGACTTATCAGAAACAATGCAAGCCAAAGGAAAAGAGAATGACATCTTTAAAATATTTTTTTTAAAAAAGACCTGCCAACCCAAAATTCTAAATAGAGATTAAAAAAAAAAAAAAGCTTTCAAAAATAAGGGCAAAATAAAGACTTTCATAGATGATCAAAACCAGAGAATTCTTGTTCACTTCCGGAAGGCCTGTGCTAAAGAAATGGCGATGAAGTTCTTCATTCAGAAGGAATAACATACCAGAAAGAGGACTATACCACATCTATACAAAGAAATGAAAATCTGTAGAAATGGTAAAAATATAAAAGACTCCTCATATTATTTTTAATCATTCTAAAATGTAATTGATTCTCTAATGTAAAAATAGTATCGTTGTGTTGAGGGGTTAATAGCATACAAAAGTAAAATGCATGACAATAGTGCCAAGGGTAGGGAGAGGCACTGAAGGTTACTGTGGTAAGTTCTTAAAGTCTTTGTGAAATGGTAAGACAGTATTTAAAGGTGGGTAGGATAAATTAGAGATATACATTATGAGCCCTAGGGCAGTCACCATGAAACTTTTAAGAAGCATAACTGACAAAAAGCGTAAATAAAACAATCATTTTTAAAGGCTCAATTAATACAAAAAGGGCAGGAAAAGAGAGAAAAAATAACAAAGAACAAATGAGACAAAAAAGAAACAAGTAGCAAATTAGTAAATTTAAATTCAAATCAATCCCTAGTTACATTAAATAAAAATGATTTAAAACTTCAGTTAAAAGAAACTGGATTGAATTGGATGAAAAAGGTATTTAAAAACCCACTTTCCATACGACCAATAATCAAAAAATGCAGGAATGGTTACATTAAAATCAAACAAAATGGACTTAAAAACAAAATATTATCAGACCTAAAAAGGGAGACACATAATGACAGTCAACACAACTCTTATTGTATATTCACCAAACAACAGAACTTCAAAGTACATTTAGAAAAAAATGTAACTACAAAGAAAAATAGATAAGCCCACAATTATGAGACTTCAAAAACTCCTCTTTCAGTAATCAATAAAATAAGCACACAAAAATTAATAATATAGAGAACTGAGCAATACTATCAATTACATTGACAAAACTGACAATTATAGAACATACTACCCAATGGCAGCAGGACACATACTCCTCTCGAACAAAAAAGAAATCACCAAAATTGACCACATTTTGGTCCATAAAACAAACATCTACAAAGCTAAAAGGACTAAAATCATATGAAAAAAAAAAAAAAAAAAACCTTCTCTTAATTCAATGGAATTAAACCAGAAACCAGTAAAAGAAAGATAACTAGAAAATCTTCAGATATATTAATGTGCCTGAAAACATATCAAAATCTATGGGATGTAGTTCATGTAGTGTTCATATAGAAATTTACAGAATAAAACTTTATAGTAGAAAAAATAAAGGTCTCAAATGAATGGCTAAACTTCCAAATTAAGAGATTAAATAAGAGCAAATTAAACCCAAAAAAATCAGAAGGAAAATAAAATCATCAAGAGCAGAAATCAAATAAAAAGGAAAGCAGCCAAAAAAATCAATGAAACAAATAACTGTTCTTTAAATAAAATCAACCACTTCTTTCCAGATTAATCAAGAATAAAAAGAGAGAAGACTCAAATGATCCATATCAGAATTGAAAGAGCAGTCATCACAAAAGATCTTCCAGACATTAAAGGATAATAATGGAATGCCATACTTGATGCCAATAAATTAGATAAGTTGGATAAAATGTAAGAATTCACTGAAACACACAAACTACCAAGGCTCAAGAAGAAGAAACTGGACTAGCTCTATATCTATTAAAGAAATCAAATTCTCAATATAAAAACATTCCAATAAAGAAAGCTACAGGCACAGATGGCTTCACTGGTGAATTGTATCAAATATTTAAGAAAGGAATAATATCTAATTTGTATGAAGAATTCTAGAAAGAAGAAAAGTAAGTGAATATTTCCCAATTCATTTTCTGAGGCCACATTACCCAGCTACCAACACCAGATAAAGATGTTAAAAAATAACTACTAACCCATACCTTTCATGATTATAGATGCAAATATCCTCAGTAAAATACTATCAAATTTCATCCAGTAATGTCAAATAGGGTAAGACATAATGATGAATTGGGATTTACTCCAGAATTACTCAAAAAAGTCATCAACAGACAAAAGAAGGATAATCGTGCAATCATCTCAAGAAATGCAATAAAATCACCACCTCAAAGCAGCAATGGGCTCATCTCCCATGGGTTAAGTGGAGGCCCCATGGGAAGCATGTAAGAAGGCACTCTCCCTATCAGCCAAGGTAGCGTCAGCAGAGGCTTCATAGGAACTGAACTTCCACCCCTGTCCAATGGTAATGAAGCATACTATTCCACCAGAGTTGTCAATGGAAAGTGAAGAACTCAGATCTTGCAGGACCTCCAGACTCCACCAGCAAAGTACCAGAGAAGGCCTGCTAAAACAAAAGATCTAAATAAAATCCATAGTTTCACAACATAATGCCCCAAATGTCCAAGACAATAAAAGATCATTCATCCTACCAAGAACCAGAAAGATCACAACTTGAATGAGAAAGGATAATGTAGGAATAATGTTTATACCAAGATGAAATAGATGTTGGAATAATTTGATATGAATTTAAAGCTGCCATCATAAAAATGCTTCAGTGAGCAATTTTCAAGACTTAAAACAAACTAAAAAGCCTCAACAAGTAAATAAAAGACATGAAGAAGAACCAAAAAGAAATTTTTTTATTTTATTTTTATTTATTTTTTTTTATTATTTTTTTTCAAAAAGAAATTTTGAAACTGAAATTTATGAACCAAAAAAAAAAAAAAAAAAAAAACCTCACTGGATAGGCCTAACAATATGATGGAGAGGACAGAGGGGAAGAATCCATGACCTTCCATGAAATTACTCAGTATGAATAAAGAAGGGAAAATTCATTGCAAAAAAAAATGATAGAACCTCAAGATCTGTGAGGCCACAACAAAAATTCCAAAATTCATGTCATCAGAGTAACAGAAAGAGAAGAGGAAGGGAGTCAGACTAAAAATGTATTCTAACAAGATTTGAAATTTTCTCAAACTTGGAAAAAGACATAAATCTAAGATTCAAGAAGCTGAGGAAACCCTAAACAAACAAACAAAGTTATCCATGCCAAGACACACACACAAAAATCAAACTCGACAAACTAAAGACAAGGAAAATTCTTAACAGCCATGAGACATAAACAATATTTTGCTTTTAAGAGGAAAACAATTAAAATAATAACAGATAATCATGGAAGCCAGAAGAAACATTTTTTAAACACTGGAAGTAAAGAATTGTCAGCCTGGGATACTATATCCAGTGAAAATATTCCTTCAGAAATGAAGGGGAGGTCAAGAAATTCTCAGATGAGGGAAAATGAAGAGAAGCTGTCATCAACAAACTTAACCTAAAAGAGTAAGTTCTTAAACAGAAAGACTATGATAAAAGAAGAAACTTGCAACAGCAAAAAAAGAAAAACAATGGAAAAGAATAAAAGTGTAGGTAAATACAAAAGACATTCATTCTGCTTTTGAGTTTTTTAAATGAAGTTTGATGTTTGAAGCAAAACATAATGCTGTCTTATACAGTTAGCAATGAATATGGAGGAAATAAAGACAATTACAAATGAGAGAGGTAAAGGGACTTAAAAGAAGATACTTTTTTTTTTTTTTGGTTACTAAAATTGTATTTATTTTTTCAGTCCCATCAGTGTAATAGTATTATAGCTTTTGCAAGAAGTTTATGTTGAAAGAGAAATGACATAAATTCTCATAGTATATTTGTAAAGAAAGACTATGCTGACAGTTTTTTTGTGTGACATCTCAGGGAGTTGCAAGGGATTAAGTCATACACAATTATTGTTTGAAGGCGACATGGTTTCTGTACTTTGCTCAAACTGGTATAATGTCAAATAGTAGATTATAATTGATTACATAGGTATATATGGTACAATACTCATAGTAACCACAAACATGCAAAATCTTTACAAAGAGGTACATTCAAAACACTATGGATAGAGGAGCAAGATGGCGGAAGAGTAGGGTCTCCAAATCACCTGTCTCCACCAAACTACCTAGAAAACCTTCCAATCATCCTGAAAATCTATGAATTCGGCCTGAGATTTAAAGAGAGACCAGCTGGAATGCAACAGTGAGAAGAGTTCGCGCTTCTATCAAGGTAGGAAGACGGGGAAAAAGAAATAAAGAAACAAAGGCCTCCAAGGGGGAGGGGCCCCGCGAGGAGCCGGGCTGAGGCCGGGGCAGGTGTCCCCAGGACAGGAGAGCCCCGTCCCGGAGGAGCAGGAGCTGCACCGACCTTCCCGGGGGAAAGGGGCTCCAGGGGGTGGAGCAGGACCCAGGAGGGCGGGGATGCCCTCGGGTTCCCCGGGACAGGAACAGAGCAACTGCGCACCCAGGAGAGTGCGCCGAGCTCCCTAAGGGCTGCAGCGCGCACGGTGGGACCCGGCGGGACCGGAGCAGCCAGGAGGGGCTCGGGCGGCGGCTCCGCGGAGGGGGCTGCGGGGCGGGAGCAGCTCGGAGGGGCTCGGGCAGAGGAAGAGGCTCCGTGCGGAGGGGGCTGCGCGGTTCCAAGAGCAGCTCGGAGGGGCTCGGGCGGCAGCTCCGGGGAGGGGGCTGCGCAGCCCGGGAGCTCGAATCCAACAGCGCAGGCACCGGAGCACAGGGCGCCGGGACACAGCCCAGGATCCGGCCTCCCCCGGGACAGGCAGAGGCCGGGAGGGCCCAGGACAGCGAGGACGCTCCTGCCCCGAATGAGCAGATCAGCGGCCCCGCCCCGGAGCCTCCAGGCCCTGCAGACGGAGTTCCTGCCAGAGCTGAATCCAAGTTTCCAGAGCTGCCCCGCCACTGGGGCTGTTCCTCCTGCGGCCTCACGGGGTAAACAACCCCCACTGAGCCCTGCACCAGGCAGGGGCACAGCAGCTCCCCCAACTGCTAACACCTGAAAATCAGCACAACAGGCCCCTCCCCCAGAACACCAGCTAGACGGACAACTTCCAGGAGAAGCCAAGGGACTTAAAGTACACAGAATCAGAAGATACTCCCCTGTGGTTCTTTTTTTGTTTTTTGTTTTGTTTTTGTTTTGTTTTGCTTTTTGATTTGTTTCCTTCCCCCACCCCCTTTTTTTCTCCTTTCTTTTTCTTTCTCTTTTTCTTCCTTTTTTTTTTCGTTTTTTTTCTTACCTTTTTTTTCTTTCTCTTTTCTTTCCTTCTTTCTCTCCTCTCTTTTTCTCTTTTACCCAATACAACTTGCTTTTGGCCACTCTGCACTGAGCAAACTGACTAGAAGGAAAACCTCACCTCAAAAGAAAGAATCAGAAACAGTCCTCTCTCCCACAGAGTTACAAAATCTGGATGACAATTCAATGTCAGAAAGCCAATTCAGAAGCACTATTATACACCTACTGGTGGGTCTAGAAAAAAGTATAAAGGACTCAAGAGACTTCATGACTGCAGAATTTAGAGCTAATCAGGCAGAAATTAAAAATCAATTGAATGAGATGCAATCCAAACTAGAAGTCCTAACGATGAGGGTTAACGAGGTGGAAGAACGAGTGAGTGACATAGAAGACAAGTTGATAGCAAAGAGGGAAACTGAGGAAAAAAGAGACAAACAATTAAAAGACCATGAAGATAGATTAAGGGAAATAAACGACAGCCTGAGGAAGAAAAACCTACGTTTAATTGGGGTTCCCGAGGGCGCCGAAAGGGACAGAGGGCCAGAATATGTATTTGAACAAATTCTAGCTGAAAACTTTCCTAATCTGGGAAGGGAAACAGGCATTCAGATCCAGGAAATAGAGAGATCCCCCCCTAAAATCAATAAAAACCGTTCAACACCTCGACATTTAATTGTGAAGCTTGCAAATTCCAAAGATAAAGAGAAGATCCTTAAAGCAGCAAGAGACAAGAAATCCCTGACTTTTATGGGGAGGAGTATTAGGGTAACAGCAGACCTCTCCACAGAGACCTGGCAGGCCAGAAAGGGCTGGCAGGATATATTCAGGGTCCTAAATGAGAAGAACATGCAACCAAGAATACTTTATCCGGCAAGGCTCTCATTCAAAATGGAAGGAGAGATAAAGAGCTTCCAAGACAGGCAGCAACTAAAAGAATATGTGACCTCCAAACCAGCTCTGCAAGAAATTTTAAGGGGGACTCTTAAAATTCCCCTTTAAGAAGAAGTTCAGTGGAACAGTCCACAAAAACAAAGACTGAATAGATATCATGATGACACTAAACTCATATCTCTCAATAGTAACTCTGAATGTGAACGGGCTTAATGACCCCATCAAAAGGCGCAGGGTTTCAGACTGGATAAAAAAGCAGGACCCATCTATTTGCTGTCTACAAGAGACTCATTTTAGACAGAAGGACACCTACAGCCTGAAAATAAAAGGTTGGAGAACCATTTACCATTCGAATGGTCCTCAAAAGAAAGCAGGGGTAGCCATCCTTATATCAGATAAACTAAAATTTACCCCAAAGACTGTAGTGAGAGATGAAGAGGGACACTATATCATACTTAAAGGATCTATTCAACAAGAGGACTTAACAATCCTCAATATATATGCTCCGAATGTGGGAGCTGCCAAATATATACATCAATTATTAACCAAAGTGAAGAAATACTTAGATAATAATACACTTATACTTGGTGACTTCAATCTAGCTCTTTCTATACTCGATAGGTCTTCTAAGCACAACATCTCCAAAGAAACGAGAGCTTTAAATGATACACTGGACCAGATGGATTTCACAGATATCTACAGAACTTTACATCCAAACTCAACTGAATACACATTCTTCTCAAGCGCACATGGAACTTTCTCCAGAATAGACCACATATTGGGTCACAAATCGGGTCTGAACCGATACCAAAAGATTGGGATTGTCCCCTGCATATTCTCGGACCATAATGCCATGAAATTAGAACTAAATCACAACAAGAAGTTTGGAAGGACCTCAAACACATGGAGGTTAAGGACCATCCTGCTAAAAGATAAAAGGGTCAACCAGGAAATTAAGGAAGAATTAAAAAGATTCATGGAAACTAATGAGAATGAAGATACAACCGTTCAAAATCTTTGGGATGCAGCAAAAGCAGTCCTAAGGGGGAAATACATCGCAATACAAGCATCCATTCAAAAACTGGAAAGAACTCAAATACAAAAGCTAACCTTACACATAAAGGAGCTAGAGAAAAAACAGCAAATACATCCTACACCCAAGAGAAGAAGGGAGCTAATAAAGATTCGAGCAGAACTCAACGAAATCGAGACCAGAAGAACTGTGGAACAGATCAACAGAACCAGGAGTTGGTTCTTTGAAAGAATTAATAAGATAGATAAACCATTAGCCAGCCTTATTAAAAAGAAGAGAGAGAAGACTCCAATTAATAAAATCATGAATGAGAAAGGAGAGATCACTACCAACACCAAGGAAATACAAACGATTTTAAAAACATATTATGAACAGCTATACGCCAATAAATTAGGCAATCTAGAAGAAATGGACGCATTCCTGGAAAGCCACAAACTACCAAAACTGGAACAGGAAGAAATAGAAAACCTGAACAGGCCAATAACCAGGGAGGAAATTGAAGCAGTCATCAAAAACCTCCCAAGACACAAGAGTCCAGGGCCAGATGGCTTCCCAGGGGAATTTTATCAAACGTTTAAAGAAGAAACCATACCTATTCTCCTAAAGCTGTTTGGAAAGATAGAAAGAGATGGAGTACTTCCAAATTCGTTCTATGAAGCCAGCATCACCTTAATTCCAAAGCCAGACAAAGACCCCGCCAAAAAGGAGAATTACAGACCAATATCCCTGATGAACATGGATGCAAAAATTCTCAACAAGATACTGGCCAATAGGATCCAAGAGTACATTAAGAAAATGATTCACCATGACCAAGTAGGATTTATCCCTGGGACACAAGGCTGGTTCAACACCCGTAAAACAATCAATGTGATTCATCATATCAGCAAGAGAAAAAACAAGAACCATATGATCCTCTCATTGGATGCAGAGAAAGCATTTGACAAAATACAGCATCCATTCCTGATCAAAACTCTTCAGAGTGTAGGGATAGAGGGAACATTCCTCGACATCTTAAAAGCCATCTATGAAAAGCCCACAGCAAATATCATTCTCAATGGGGAAGCACTGGGAGCCTTTCCCCTAAGATCAGGAACAAGACAGGGATGTCCACTCTCACCACTGCTGTTCAACATAGTACTGGAAGTCCTAGCCTCAGCAATCAGAAAACAAAAAGACATTAAAGGCATTCAAATTGGCAAGGAAGAAGTCAAACTCTCCCTCTTCGCCGATGACATGATACTCTACATAGAAAACCCAAAAGTCTCCACCCCAAGATTGCTAGAACTCCTACAGCAATTTGGTAGCGTGGCAGGATACAAAATCAATGCCCAGAAGTCAGTGGCATTTCTATACACTAACAATGAGACTGAAGAAAGAGAAATGAAGGAGTCAATCCCATTTACAATTGCAACCAAAAGCATAAGATACCTAGGAATAAACCTCACCAAAGATGTAAAGGATCTATACCCTCAAAACTATAGAACACTTCTGAAAGAAATTGAGGAAGACACAAAGAGATGGAAAAATATTCCATGCTCATGGATTGGCAGAATTAATATTGTGAAAATGTCAATGTTACCCAGGGCAATAACACGTTTAATGCAATCCCTATCAAAATACCATGGACTTTCTTCAGAGAGTTAGAACAAATTATTTTAAGATTTGTGTGGAATCAGAAAAGACCCCGAATAGCCAGGGGAATTTTAAAAAAGAAAACCATATCTGGGGGCATCACAATGCCAGATTTCAGGTTGTACTACAAAGCCGTGGTCATCAAGACAGTGTGGTACTGGCACAAAAACAGACACATAGATCAGTGGAACAGAATAGAGAATCCAGAAGTGGACCCTGAACTTTATGGGCAACTAATATTCGATAAAGGAGGAAAGACTATCCATTGGAAGAAAGACAGTCTCTTCAATAAATGGTGCTGGGAAAATTGGACATCCACATGCAGAAGAATGAAACTAGACCACTCTCTTGCACCAGACACAAAGATAAACTCAAAATGGATGAAAGATCTAAATGTGAGACAAGATTCCATCAGAATCCTAGAGAAGAACACAGGCAACACCCTTTTTGAACTCGGCCATAGTAACTTCTTGCAAGATACATCCACGAAGGCAAGAGAAACAAAAGCAAAAATGAACTATTGGGACTTCATCAAGATAAGAAGCTTTTGCACAGCAAAGGATACAGTCAACAAAACTCAAAGACAACCTACAGAATGGGAGAAGATATTTGCAAATGACATATCAGATAAAGGGCTAGTTTCCAAGATCTATAAAGAACTTCTCAAACTCAACACCAAAGAAACAAACAATCCAATCATGAAATGGGCAAAAGACATGAACAGAAATCTCACAGAGGAAGACATAGACATGGCCAACATGCATATGAGAAAATGCTCTGCATCACTTGCCATCAGGGAAATACAAATCAAAACTACAATGAGATACCACCTCACACCAGTGAGAATGGGGAAAATTAACAAGGCAGGAAACAACAAATGTTGGAGAGGATGTGGAGAAAAGGGAACCCTCTTACACTGTTGGTGGGAATGTGAACTGGTGCAGCCACTCTGGAAACCTGTGTGGAGGTTCCTCAAACAGTTAAAAATATACCTGCCCTACGACCCAGCAATTGCACTGTTGGGGATTTACCCCAAAGATACAAATGCAATGAAACGCCGGGACACCTGCACCCCGATGTTTCTAGCAGCAATGGCCACGATAGCCAAACTGTGGAAGGAGCCTCGGTGTCCATCGAAAGATGAATGGATAAAGAAGATGTGGTTTATGTATACAATGGAATATTACTCAGCTATTAGAAATGACAAATACCCACCATTTGCTTCAACGTGGATGGAACTGGAGGGTATTATGCTGAGTGAAGTAAGTCAGTCGGAGAAGGACAAACATTATATGTTCTCATTCATTTGGGGAATATAAATAATAGTGAAAGGGAATATAAGGGAAGGGAGAAGAAATGTGTGGGAAATATCAGAAAGGGAGACAGAACGTAAAGATTGCTAACTCTGGGAAATGAACTAGGGGTGGTAGAAGGGGAGGAGGGCGGGGGGTGGGAGTGAATGGGTGACGGGCACTGGGTGTTATTCTGTATGTTAGTAAATTGAACACCAATAAAAAAAAAACACTATGGATAAATCAAAATAGAATTCTAAAAAATGTTCAAGTAATCTGCAGAAACCACAGGAAAAAGAAAACAAAAATGAAAACTAGGAGGAACACAAAATAAAAGTAAAGTGGCAAGCGTAAGCTCTAACGTATCAATAATTAAATGGATATTATCTAAACACATCAGTAGATACATCAATTGAGTTACACAAATTTATTTTTAAAATGACTCAAGTATCTGCTGTTTACAAGAAACTCACTTCAAATATAACAATATATGTAGCATGAAAGTAATAGGAAAGATGGGTGCTGGGTGGCTCAGTCGGTTAAGCATCTGCCTTCAGCTCAGGTCATGCTCACAGGGTCCTGGGATAGAGCCCCACATTGGGCTCCCTGCTCAGCTGGGAGTCTGCTTCTCCCTCTGCCCCTCCCCCCGCTTGTACTCTCTCACTCACTTTCTCTGTCTAAAATAAATAAATAAAATCTTTAAAAAATTATATTAAAAAAGAAAATAATAGGAAAGAAAGATATAACATGCAAACAATGGTTAAAAGAAAGCAGGAGTGGCTATAAATGTATCCAATTAAGTAGACTTCAGCAAAAGGAAAATCATGAAGGACAGAGAGGGACATTACATGATGATAAAATGATCAATCAAGAAGATATAGCAATATTAAATGCATATACAGAGCTTCAAATACAAAAACAGAACTAAGAGAAAAATTAGACAAATCCATAATTATAGTTGAATACTTCAAAACTTCTCTCTCAACAACTGATAGAAAATCAGCAAGAATATGAAAGAACTTAGCACCAAAAACCACATGATTTTTTACACAAGGTAAAAAGAAGAGAAGAAATAATAAATACCAAAGTGAAGTAGAAAAAAACACACAGAGAAAAATCAATGAAACTAAAAGCTAAGTCTCTGAGGAAACAGAAAATCAAGAGACCTCTACCCAGATGAGTCAAGAAAAAATAAAACACCAATGACCAATATTAGAAGTGAGAGAGGTAACAATAGCTACATAGTCTACAGACATTAAAAGATGAATAAAAGAATAACCATAAACAAGTTTACACCAATACATGTGACATAGATGAAATGGACAATTTCCTTTAAAGACAATCTACCAGGGTGCCTGGCTGGCTCAGTCAGTAGAGCACGCAGCTCTTGATCTTGGGGTTGAAAGTCTGGGGATAGAGATTGGGATAGAGATTATTTAAATTAAAAAATAAAATGGCAAAAGGTTATGTATACTTTACATATATATATGTATACATATATAAAGTATATGTATACTTTACTCCAACAGAATCATTTTTTAAATAAGTAAAAAAAAATAAAGATTACCATAACTTCCTCAAGAAGAAACAGATAACCAGCCTGGCCCAAACTAGTAAAGACACTGAAATCTGTTGTTTAACAACTTACCTACAAAGGACACTCCAGGCCCAGATGGCTTCACTACCAAACATGTAAGAAAGAAACAAGATCAATTCTACACAAACTCTTTCAGAAATTGGAGAGGAAAAAAAAAACTTCCCAACTCATTTTATAAGGCCAGTATCACTCTGATAACCAAAACCAAAGATATTAAAGAAAACTACACATCAAAACCTTATAAATATAGATGTGACACTTAAAATCTTAGCAAGTTAGATCCAATAATATATAAAAATGATACTACATCCTGAACAAATGAGCTTTGTTCCAGAAATGTATGGTTATTTTTTAAAGCTCATCAATGTAATTTATTACATTAACAAACTAAGAAAGAAAAAAAAAACATGTAATTTTCTTAATAGGTAATCATTTGGTAAAATCCAACATCCATTCCTTTTTGTTTTGGTTTTATTTAAATTTAAATTAGTAAACATACAGTGTATTATTGATTTTGGGGTAGAATTTAGTGATTCATCAGTTGCATATAATACCCAGTGTTCACTACATCAAATGCCCTCCCTTAATGCCCAACATCCCATTCTCCCATCCCCCACACCCACCTCCCCTCCAGTAACCCTCAGTTTGTTCTCTATAGTTGAATCTCTTATGGTTAGTCTCCCTTTCTGTTTTTATCCAATATCTATACCTAATAAAAGTTTTCAACAATCTGAAATAAAGGGGAACTTCTTCAATCTTATAAATGTCATATACAGCTAACACATACTTAATAATGAGAAACTGAAAGTTTTTCCTTTACCACCAGGAGCAAGAGACTACTTCTATATAATTCTGTGCTGGAGGTTCCAGATAATGCATTAAGAAAAGACAAAAAAAGGCACTGAGACTGAAAAGGAAGAGGCAAAATGATCATTATATACAGTCAATATAATCACATACATAGGAAACCCTCTGGGATCTATGAACCAGACACTAAAACTAGTAAATGTTTCAGAATATAAAAATGATATATAAAAATCAAGTGAATTTTTATATAGTAGCAACAGATAATCACAAATTAAAATTTTAAAACTACCATTAACCGTAGCCTTTTTAAATAAAAATTCAACTTTGAAGTTAGATTCAACTTTGAAGATCTAACTAGCTTTATTAATTGATTCATGAAGCCAGCAGCATCCCATGTAGCTAGCAGACAAATGTTCCACTGAGCTAAACAAAAGAAATAATTTTAAAGGCAGAGAGACCATTTGAAAAAAGGAATTTATTAGCAAGGAATGTATTCTTTAGACAAGGTTGCCCTCTTAAGAGAAGCAGAAGGGGTAAATCAGTAAATATCCTAGTATTGACCAGGAAATTCCAATTGACTTGTTATAAGTTACATTCCTGGGTGGTTGAAATTGCAGTTATTTAGGTATAAATAATAATAATATAATATAATATATAATAATATAATTCTTGAGTGTTGACTTGGCCTAAGTAATGCCACTTTGGGCCTGTGGTTTTCTTTTTTAACACTCTTAAAATATGAAATATTTATAAGTAGGTTTCACGAGATATATGCAAGACCTGTGCATTGAAAATTACAAAATATTGCTGAGAAACTGAAGGCCTAAATAAATGGCGAGACATACTCTGTTCATGGATTGGAAACCTCAGTATTGTTAAGACATTAGCTCTTTCTAAATTGATCTATAGATTCATCATAATCTCAACCATAATTCTTTCAGGCATTTTTTAAAAGATTTTATTTATTATTTATTCATGAGAGACACAGAGAGAGAGGCAGAGACATTGGGAGAGGTAAAAGCAGGCTCCATGCAGAGAGCCTGATGTGGGACTCGATCCCGGGACTCCAGGATCATGCCCTGGGACAAATGCAGGCGTTCAACTGCTGAGCCACCCAGGCATCCCATCTTTCAGGCTTTTTATGAAGAAATTGACAAGCTGACCTTAACATTCTAATGGATATGCAAAAGATGTAAAATAGACAAACAAGTTTGAAAAAGAAAACATTGAAGGACATATACTACCTGACTTCCAGACTTATTATAAAGCTACAATAATCCAAAGAGTGTGCTACTGGTATAAAAATAGACAAACAGATCACACCCATACAAACGGACAACTGATTTTAGACAAAGGTATAAAAGTAATTCAATGGAGAAAGGATGGCTTTTTCAACAAATGGTGCTGGAAAAACTAGATATTTATATGCAAAAGAAAAAAAAAGAACTTTGATCCACACCTCATATTATGTACAAAAATTAAATTTAAAGGCCTTAATGTAAAACCTAACATTTGAAAACTTTTAGGAAAAAAACACTGGAGAAAATCTTTCTGATACTGGGTTTGGCAAAGCTTTATGAGATACAACACTATAAAGAAAAAATTAACAAGTTGGACTTCATTAAAATTGAGGACATTTGCTCTTTGGAAGATATACTGATTGGAGAATGAAATGACAAGCCACAACCAGAAGATCATATTTACAAGCCATATATCTAATAGATTACGTAAGCCAAAAATATATATAAAAGAGCTCTTACAACTCAGTAAAGAAATCAAACAACCCAATAAAAAAAAACTGGGTGAAAGATCTAATAGACATATATGATATATAAATGGCAAATAAACATATGAAAAAATGCATTCAAGAAATGCAAATTAAAACCCAGTGAGATATTAGTACACACACCTATTAGAATGTCTAAAATTAGAGGACTGACCATACCAGTTATTGACGAATATACAGAAGAACTGGAAGTCTCATACACTGCCAGTGTGTATGTAAAATATTACCACCGCTTTGGAAAGCAGTTTACCCATTGCTTAAAAAGTTAAGCATGCAACCATATGATCTTGCTGTTTATTCCTAGATTTTACCCCAAGAGAAATGAAAGCATATGATCTGTGGAGATATACACCTGGAAATAAAATGTTAAAAATATGAGACCTTAAATTTTAAAGATATGTACAATGTTTTGAAAATAAAAGAATATTTGCAGGTGGGTGACAGAAAAGAAAATCAGAGGATCAATCTCAGAAGCCCAACACCCAACTAGTAAGAGAACAGAGAAGAAGGAATGATTAAAGATGTGATACCAAAAAAAGTATTTTTCTAGTTTTGAAGGACATATGTCATCATTAATGAAAAACAAACAAAACCAGCACCAACCATATCATCATTAAAATTACAGAACATCTGGAATAAGGATCCTAAAGGCTTTGTTAGATGGGAAAAGTCAAAACAGGCCACGTAGGAAAAAAATGCCTCTAAAATTCTAAGTAAAAATTGTTTTTGAACTATCATTATAGAAACAATAACAGAGAGAAAAATAAAGATATTTTCATATGCTAACCCTCAATTTTTTCCCTGTTATATGCCTCTTTTACTCAGGAAGCTCCACCAAAATGATGGGATATACCAACAAAAGGAAAACTAAATGGAAGGGAACTTCAACATAATAAAGACCATATATGAAAAGCCTACAGCAAATATCACATTCAGTGGTGAAAGCCTGAAAGCTTTCCCCCAATATCAGGAATAAATATGGAGATAGTGTTCACTGCTTCTATTCAGTGCAAAATCCTAAAAGGTCTAGCCATAGTAATTAGACAAGAAAAAGAAATCTAAGCGGCACCGGGCAGGCTAGGAAGCCTGCCTCTCCCTCTCCCTCTGCCTGCTACTCCCCCTGCTTCTGCTCGCTCGCTCTTTCTCTCTCTCTGTTAAATAAATAAAATCTTAAAAAAAAGAAAAGAAAAAGAAATTTAAAAACACGCAAATTGAAAAGAAGTAAAACTATTTGCAGATGACATGATCTTTTATGTAGAAAGACCTAAAGATTAAAAAAAAACTGAGTTAATAAATGAATTCAGTAAAGTTGCAGGATGTGATTTTGAATTTCACATTCAAAAGCCAGATCTGATTTCAACACTAAAAAAAAAAAAAACAGTTCCATTTCTCCTCATTAGCAGTGAACAATCAAAAAGGAAATTAAGGAAACAATTCCATTCAATAGCATCCAAAAGAATATAATGCTTAGAAATAAATTTAACCAAGGAGGCAAAAGAAGACACTGAAAACTATAAAACACTGCTGATAAAAAAAGTTAAAGGAAACAAAAACAAATGGAAAGACACCCCACGTTCATGGATTGGAAGAAATAATATTGTTAAGACAACAATGTTATACAAAGCAATCTATAAATTCAATGTAATCCCAATCAAAAGCCTAATGCTGTTTTTTTGCAAAAATGGTAAAACCAAACCTAAAAGTCAAGGGAACCTAAATAGCTAAAGCAGTCTTTAAAAAACAAGAACAAAGTTTGAGGAGTCATACTTCTCAATTTCAAAACTACCACAAAGATAATCAAAATAGTATGGGACTTGTATAAGGGCAGACAAAAAATAATAGAATAAAGAGTCCAAAAATAAACCTCTACATCTATGGCAAATTGATTTTCAACAAGGATACCAAGAACTTTCAATGGGGAAAGAACAATCTCTTCAACAAATGGTGCCCGGAAAACCGGATATCCACATGCAAAAAGAATTAAATTGCACATTACTTTACTTACACCCTATACAAAACTTAACTCAAAATGAATCAAAGACTTAGAGATAACACCATGACATTATTAGATGAAAACAGGGCAAATCTTCATTACCTTGGCTTTGGCAATGGTTTCTTATGATACCAAAAATATAGGCAAGAAAAAATGTATTTGTTGGACTTTATCAAAATTAAAAATGTTTGTGCATTAAAGAACACTATCAAGATGAGTGAAGACAACCCACAGAATGGGAGAAAATATCTGCAAATATTCTATCTGATAAGGGATTAATAGTCACAATATATAAAGAATTCCTACAACTCAACAACAAAAGACTACCCATTTTTTAATGGGCAAAGGACTTGAATAGACATTTCTTAAAATAAATATACAAATTCCCAATAATATGGAAATATGCTAAACATTACTATTAGGGAAATGGAAATCCAAACTATAATGGAATACCATACTTCATACTTACTAGGATATCTATCATAAAAAAACACACAATCACACACAGAAAATAACAAGTATTGGTGGTAATGTGGAGAAGCTGGAATCCTTCTACAGGAGCATAAAATGGTTCAATCTAGGTACAGTTTGGTACTTCCTCTAAAAGTTAAATACAGAATTAGCATATGACACAGAAATTCCACTCCTAGGTAACCTCCAAAATTAAAACAGGGACTCAGTTACTTGTAAGCCAATATTTATAGCATTTTTCACCATAATCAAAAAGTGGAAACAACCCAAGTGTCCAACAATAGATTTACTGATAAACAAAATGTGGTTATATACACGAATGGAATATTATTCAGCCACAAAAAGGAATGAAGTTCCGACACATGCTACAACATGGATGGACCTTGAACATATTATGCTAAATGTAATAAGCCAAGCACCAAAGTACAAATTTACGATTCCACTTCTCTGAAATACCTAGGAAAGGCAAATTTATATTTGATTAGAAATCGAGAAACCAAAAAGTAGATTAGAGGTTCCTAGGAGCTGGGGAAGTAGGCATGAGGAGGTTACTGCTTAATGGGAACAGTTTTAGTTTGAGATGATGAAAAAGATTTGGAAATGGACAGTAGTAATGGCTGCACATAATTAATGCCACTCAGTGATACACTCGAAGTAGTTAAAATGACAAATTTTATGTTTTGTACAGGTATATTATAACAACAACAAAGGAAAACTAGAGTCCAGGAAATAGGTGATCAAACACCAGGGGAAAAAAACTCACAGGATGATGACAGAGAGACGTTTCAGGACAAGAGCAGCAGCAGAATAGTAAGAAAATAGAGTGCTCTGGAAGTGGCAGTGTCAGAAGGAAAATAACAGATCTGATAAACTGTCTGATGTAGGATTTGTGGAATTGACATCATCTTGAGAATCAGCCTGGGGCTTAAGTGTATCACTTTAGTATTTCTTGCATATTGCTTCTTACCCACATCAGCTTCAATCAAGATTTAATAACTGTATTAACTGATTCCTTTGTCCACCTCAAAAACTATTTCAAAAACCATGCAAGACACAGAGAAAGTACAGTTCTTATGCATATGCAGTTGACACACTTACTGAGACAATCCAACTAGTTAGTAATCATGGGATGCCCAGAAAAGATAAAAATAATCAAAACATCTAGGCTTCATTAACAGGGATGACTGCTTTGTTCTTAGCATTATAAATTCAAAAGGAAAGATAAAAAGTGCTTTTTTAGAAAGCAATCTGACATATTTTACACCTATTACCTAAAGAGGTTCAGAAACTTCCTTGAAGTACTCCACTTATAATATTTCTTATGTAATATATTGTGAAAAACTCTCTAAAAATTATAAACAGGGTCCAAAAATAGAATTATTCTCAACAGAAGGTAACATGTCAAGTAACACTATGCTATGATATTTCAAGATTCTGTAAACTTACCTGTTTAAACATATTTTCTGAAAATTTTGCCGATTTTTCTTTTAAAAATGTGACAAGGTCTTTATAAATTTCACTTTTTCTCTCATAATTAATTTCCCCCTCATCTTCTGTTTTGCCCTTTGGAAGAAAAAGTTTGGTGCAATTATTAATGTAGTAGCATTTGAACCTGATCAATACATCACAACCCAAGGCCACATATTGTTTTCTTCTCTCGAGGATCCATGTGGCAGTTTTTATACATCAAAAATATGGGCAGAATTCTTCCTTCTTAAAGTTATCCATTTGTCCGTCCATCCACTCATCCACCCATCCATCATCCATACATTATGCTTTTACTGAGTACCTCCTATATGCATGTAGGGCATTTTGCTAGTTAGCAAAGAATGGAGAGCTTCCTTCCCTCTGCACTCCTCTAATGCAAAAAAACAAAACACACACAAAAAAAAAAACATTATGACTTCAAGAGAATCTGATGAAGTCATAAAAGGTCCCAAGATTAGAATGCCACCATAGAAAAGCTTGTTTCCATTTGTCACACTCTGTTCTTGTTCTGTGTGTAAAGAGGTTGCTATGGGATTATTTTCTAGAGTTACAACCTCCATGTAAGCACCTGACACTCCAACCTTTTTCTCCATACCTCTTTCTTTTTGTCTCTTTCCTTTCGTCACCTATCCTAATAGAAAAGATTTGGCTCTGCCTTAACCAAATGTATATATAAAAACCCATAGTGTGCTTTTTATATATACGTAACCACACACATACACAAAACATCATATACACCCATATAACTCAGGCGTGCCATGCATTTTGTCGTAATTATTGAATCATGTTCCTTATCTTTCATTCTTGAAATTGAGAGGAACACTTAGATATTTCCATATCAAATAAAGGTATATGTAGATTAGTAGCTCTTGATAGGAACAAAGTGTCCTTGCCCCACTCTAGAAGGTCAAAGTCTCTTATTTTCTGATTGGAAATTTCACTTTCTTAGAGTATCAAAACAAACCAAAGGCTAAATCATATTTAGCTCATCTCCCCCCTCTGTGCAGATATAATCTGAGAAGATCATGCTGAGAAGAAATGCACCATAAGGCAAGTCAGATGAGATGCTTGCTGGTCATCAAGAAAGTGGCACTCACATTTTGAAGCCAATCCAAACCAAGAGGTAGCAATTCTCCCAACAGTCCCCTGTGATGAGGAATCCCCACTAAGGATTTAGGTTCTCCCTGCAGATATTGCCTGTGAGGCCCCACATTACATTGAAGACACCAAGGGCAGGGTTGCCAAGGGGAAAGCTGACCACCTAGTAAGTTCAGTGAACAGGTATGAGACAAAAAATAAAATGTGTTCATGTGGAAGATTCAGAAGGCCACCACCCTGCTTAGTGCTCAGGGGTGGGAATCTGGAATGCTGTGTTTCTCCCTAGTCAGCTTCAGTTAGCAGCAAGTAAAAGGAAGACTGTAAAGCTGGAGGAGGGAGAAAGGGACTGCTCCCAGCTCCTCGTCCCCTGTCCCCAGCAGTGAACCCTGGCAGTGGCAGCTGCTTCCAGTAGCAACAGTTGGTTCCAGTTCCCAGGGGTTTTTCCCTATGTTCCCAGAACCTGGCTCATTACAACTCCTTAGAATCCCATTACAAACCAACCAGGTCTCCCTCTTCCAAGGTCTGGGTCTCAGCTCTGCTGGTTCTGCAAAGATCCTCTCCTCTGAGCTCCTGAGGTACCAGCTCCTGGGCATTGTACTCCTCTGACATCTGGGTGCCAGTTTCATGAGACCCCCTGTGCTCCAGCATAGCCTGGAAGCGACCATTCTTCAGAGATATGGATCCCAGCTCTGTGGGAGTCCCCCCTCTGAACTCCCAAGGGACCATAACCAATGTAAGCAGGGTCCCCTCCTCAGAGGTCTAAGTCCCAGCTCTGCAAGGACATCTTCTGAGACCCTAAGGAACCAGCACAGCCTGGTGGTGCTCCCTCACCAGACACATGGGTCCCAGCTTCTTGGGGGTGCTTCCTCCAAGCTCCCACATTTTAATTCCTTCCCTTTGTCCTCTCAACACTTAGGGCAAAAGCTATAGTTACTGCTTCTGTGTTACCTCAGCCACCTCTTATTTGCCCGAATACTTGTATAATTAATTAATTAATTAATTAATTAATCAATCAATCAGTGAACTGATCGTTACAGAGGTTTTCATTTTATAAAGTGGCGTGGGTTCCTTTGACGGTCATTTCTTAGAAGACTGATTTAATGACCTGCAATGGGGAACACCGAGGCTCATTCTGAAATGGTTTTGGATTTGCTCAGCAAACACATAGCAAAGGGATCTGCTTCAACCCAACAGAACAGAATCGCATTTTCTGTGGCCATCAGCATTCAGTCCTGGAGACATGCCTGCATTTACAGAGATGGAGCCAAGCACCAAAGACAACATGGTTCTTAAAAAATTACTTACGCCATTTAAAAATACTCCTTCTGTACTACAAGTAACACACAGAGTTTCAACATCATGGGGTTTTACCAGCACGTAACAAATTTCCCCATGAATTTGTCTCCAAGGTGGGGCTCGACATCCATTTGAAAATTCATAATCTGAAACCAATTATCGATCAATTAAAAGGAGCTCTGAAAAATAAAATATGTTATCTTTAAAAAGAAATAAATATGATTACAGTTTTTTTCAAATACTCAATCCTAATGTAGCTATTGAAGCATTTGGAAATAATAATTATTTTACATAACACAAAGCAAATCTGAGAATAATAGAAACCTGAAGTATAGTCAATAGATTCCAAGACAGTTTGTTCTCCTTTTCCTGAGAAATGTTTCAGCAGTTTTATATCGTTCTTAACAGTTGTTGGGTTTAAACAGATTTGTCTGAAATGAATGATAAGAAATGCATTTTAACACTCTAAAAGAGAATCTCCAGAAAACAGATGAAAATATACCATTTTAGCAAGGGGGGGGCTGGTGGGAGGAGGAATATCACTTTTTATAATTAAAATTGTAGTCAAATTATACAACAAC
>NW_027554642.1:0-34734 GCF_053574225.1 Canis aureus
AGGGAGAAGTAGACTCTCCACTGAGTGGGGAGTCCAACATGGGGTTTGATCCCAGGATGCTAAGATTATGACCTGAGGCAAAGGCTGGCACTTAACCAACTGAGCTATCCAGGTGCCCCAATATATAAATGTTTCTAAATAAAAGTATGGATGCCTAAAATTTATGGCCATTAAACTACATTCCCATAATGTTATTTTAATAAAGAATCGGTCCTAATATAACTCCTATAGTTTTTATACATGTACCTTCTAGACCAATTTGGCAGAATCAAGGTATTTTTAGAAATGAAAGACTTCTACTTCCCATCCCACCACCTGGCAATGGTTTTCTGTGCCTCACTAAAGGACTTGCTGACATAGTCTGTGTGTTGAGTTCTTTTTTGGGGGGGCAGCTGTTTAAATTATAAGTATCTCTGATTTCTTGTAGAGAAAGGGTTGATGTGATGGTGAGGGGTTGAATTTCCCACTGAATCTTTAGAGATGGAAGTGGTTCCATTCTTTTTCCTTTTTTAAAGATAATTGAGTCAGCTGGATGCCAGTTAACCAGTTAAAGAGTAGTCATTTTCAAATTATTTCATTGAATTTTAAAATACTTGTAAACTGATTTATTTTAATCTTCAAATTTATCTCTTCATATACTTTTAGAGTTCTTATGCCCTATGATGGATATTCTGAGGCAACCCTTCTTTGTATCAATGTGATGATTTTTTTTTAAGATTATATATTTACCTGAGAGAGAGAGAGAGAGAGAGAAAGTATGCATGTGTGGGGAGAGGGTGAGAGGGAGAGAGAGAATCTCAAGCAGACTCCCCACTGAGCATGGAGCCCAACTTGGGGGCATGATCTCTGAGTGTTGAGATCATGACCTGCACTGAAATCGAGAGTCAGATGCTCAATCAGCTGAGCCACCCAAGTGCCCCTCAGTGTGATGATTTAACAAGAAATTCACATCTTACTTAACAGAAGATAGATTTATTTTTGCTTTGTTCATGTAAAATAGTCTCTGTGACATGGGAAAAACACTTGTAGAATAGTAGAACTGCTGACACTGTCATTTGGAAGAAGTTGTAGTTGTCTTAGAGACTGTATAGTATAGTGATTAAAGGTGCAGATGGCTAGATATGGATGCCAGCATCGCTGTGTACCAAGCTTCAAATGAGCTTTCTGAGAATGGGGATTGTGGTCGTACTTGCATCATAGGGTTTTTGTAAGGACTGAGTGAGCATATGGTTGGCATTTGGCAATTTTGTGCTATTAATATTATCAGCTGATTTTATACCAAAAGTAATATCGTTCCTCTCTTTCCCTCGCCCTATCTCTTTTTCTTGTGATGAACTTAGGTTTCGAGAATACAAAGCCATTGAAACTTTGGTGGGACTTTTAACTGACCAGCCTGAAGAAGTACTTGTGAATGTGGTTGGTGCATTGGGAGAATGTTGTCAGGAATATGAAAACCGTGTCCTTGTCCGGAAATGTGGTGGCCTTCAACCACTCGTAAACCTCCTTGTTGGAATAAACCAAACTCTTCTTGTCAATGTCACAAAAGCAGTTGGTGCTTGTGCAGTAGAACCTGAAAGTATGATGTAAGTAGCTTCACAACTGAAAGATTTTATTTGAGAGTGTTAGGGGAAATGCTCAGGTCATAATAGAATAGTGTCATCACTTAGAATTGGCGTGCATAAATGGTGAAAAAGTAAAATGGATTTACTTATAAATAACCACAAGATTATCAGTCATGAGTTACAGAGCCACATTGTTCCTTTGGATGAGCTGGAGGGCTGAGGCTGGGCATATTGGGAGGACTTAACATTCCCAGTAATTAATATCCCACCTGGAAACCTTCATATAATCAACAAAATTTTTCTCTGCTTCCTAAGGAAGAATTATCCATCTATCTAACTGAGACCCTAGGTAGTTCTAGGTGGCATTCTCACAATATCCTTGTTTCTCAATTCAATTCAGCAAACATATTTTAAGCACCTAACAAGTTAGCTGTGAACTAACAAGGGAAAGAGACAAAGAATTTTAAGCTGTGATCTTGTTCCTTAAGCAAATTTTTGTCTAATTAGGAAGAAAAGACTTAAATGTTGTACAACGTAAGAACAATAGCAAGATTATATAGAGATTATATATACATACATAAATATATATTTAAAAATATAAACATTTGTGTATAAATTAAATGTAAATGTATTTACATGAAATATGATTGTGTGTGTGTGTGTGTGTGTGTGTGTGTGTGCGTGTGTGTGTGTGCAGAAAGGCAAGAATCCATATGGGCCAAATATTGTGTGAGGGTTATCCGGAGAACCAGAACCAACAGGATGAGAAAGGTGGGAGGAGTAGGGGGGATAGATTTAAGGAATTGGTTCAGGTGATTGCGGAGGCTTGGCAAGACCCAAGGCTGCAGGCTGGAGACTCAGGAAAGAGCGGCATTTTGAGGTCAAAAGCAGTTTGCTGGCAGAATTCCTTCTTGCTCAGAGGAAGTCAGCCTTTTTTTCTACTAAGGCCTTCTGATTGGATGAGGCCCACTAAGTCATGGAGGATTATCTGCTATACTCAAAGTCCACCAATTTAAGTATCAATCTCATCCCAGAAAACACCTTCACAGAAATATGCAAAACAATGTTTGAGCAGGGGCGCCTGGGTGGCGCAGTTAGTTGATCACTTGACTCTTGATCTCAGCTCAGGTCATGATCTCAGGGTTGTGAGATCAAGTCCCACATCAGGCTCTATGTTGAGTATGGGTCCTGCTTGAGATTCTCCCTCTTGCTCTGGTCCCCCTGCTGGCATGTATGCTCCCTCTCTCTCTCTCTCTCTCTCTCTCTCTCTCTCTCTCTCAAAAAAATTTTTTTTGATCAAGTATCTGGGCATCCCTTAACCCAGCTAAGTTGACACATCAACATTAACCATCACATATCCACCCCTTGTCAACTTGGTACCCACTCATGCATCTCCTTAAACCATACTTAATCTCCATAGAAAGATAATAACAAGGCCATATTCCTGCCTACCACTATACAACTATCCAGTGTACCACTGAAAATGCACTTAGCCTTTTTCTTAGAAGAGGAAGCAAAGTTCTTGGATGATGTTTATTCTTTTCCTTGATATTCTATAAATACACTGATGTAAAGTTCATCATACTTAAAAACTATGATAGAAAGTTAATGTCTCATTTACATGATAAGAGGATAAGAGGGAAGAAAAGAAACACACACACACACACACACACACACATAATCCATAACAAAATAAGGAGTATTTGTGACAATCACAGTACTTATTCTGTAACCGGCCATGTGGTCATAGCTTGTATTTACAACTACCTTCTTTCATGACCCATTCCATATTCCCTTTGCTTTCAGCAAGCACTTTAGCTGGTTGTGGTTCTTTACCTGGTGGGGTAACCCAAACCTTCATTCCTGAAGGTCTGGGCCATTAGTATTCCTGCCTAGAGTGGGTTGTTACAGTTTTCCATCTACCTTAATCACAGGGCATGGTAATACTTAAGAGATGCCCTGAGGGATCTCCTGTTTTCCAGATATAGTCTTCTTTACCTCCATTGTGGAGTAGCAGTCCCTTGATAATTGGGATCAGTCACCCCAGCCAACATAGTAACTCCCTCCATTGCTTATTGATATAGAGGCACGGGGAGGCCAGAGTGCCTGGGAGGCAGGTTTAACTTTCAATTCAGTGTAACCACTGTTGTGTCTCCTAGTGGAAGCATTCCTCCCTGTGGGACAAAGACCTCCAAACCAGCAAAGTATAAGGTCACAGGAACAGGAAGCAAAAAATTTGCTAGTGGATCAGTCACTAGGGGTAATAGTGAGTCATTTCCATTCCCTGATTCCTAGACCCATGAATCCTGGCTATGTATGAAAGAACACCAAGTTATTTGGCAATTGGTTAGCTCTGTTGGCCTATCCTATATAATCCCAGAGATCTGACAACCTTCCTTCATTTCATCTTTTTCTGTCCACTTCAGTCCAGGAGAGCAGTGTTTATTAAGATGGTTGATTGGATCCATGAGTCACACCTATAATCTTTTAATCATATGACTCTCCTATGTATCTCCCATATCATTTCATTCTGATTCACTCCTTCATTCAGCTCTTCAGTATGTATGACCAGGCACCCAGGGCTGCTGTGTAAGGATATATCCTGCACAACTCTAGGGAGCACCATTCCCGTGGACGTATACAGAGCATCATACTTTGGGGCCATACATAAAACCCTGTGGAAATGTATTATTTCCTATCTATTTTACCATTTGGTACCAGAAGCTTTTACCCTATGCCAGTCGTCTCTGGTAGTGCCCTCTTCCTTCTCACTTTCCTGGCTTTTGTGATTCATTTGTGTTCATGAAGGTCCTCTTCCTTCATGGGAAGCCTGCAATTCTAAGACAGCCCTGAAACACTGTTAATGTGAGTCTCATCTCACTGCATATCTGGAATAAAAGTACTAAAGCCTCTATAATTCTTTTTGGATTTGGCTTCTGGAACCTTAGGCTCAGGGATTTCAGGCACCAAGGAACACTAGCTGTACTCATGATAACTTCAAGGAAAGAAGGGCTTATAAAACAGTTTTCTATTGTATTTCTCTTTCGGAAAAACACATGGTGTTCAGTAGCACATGATAAACACTTGTCAGTATTGGGTTTATGTATTTCTTTTGATCTTTGGCTCTTGCTTACTTTTTGTCTCTCACATCTGCCAATGACACCAGCTGCCTCTGAACTTGTTTTGAATGTATCCTCCTGCTCTCTGCCTTTAGTTGAGGTTCTGGCATCTGTTACCTGGACAATTGAAGCAGGTCCTATTTGGTCTCATCTCACATCTCTCCCCTTCCACACCTCCCTGCATGGCACTGAAATTTATTCTTCCAAACTGTAGGTCTGATAGGGTTGTTTTCTTGGCCTAAAGAACTATCAATGCCCTCTCAAGCTTTGAAAACCCAACCTAAGTTCCTTACCCTGGTATTCAAAGCATTTGCCTCCTGGCCCCTTTCTACCTCTCAAGCTTCATCTTGAAAGTAGAGTGTATAATGTATATATGTATATAGTAACCATCAATTTTTCCCTATAGTGAAGAGTCTGTTTCTTGGTTTGTCTCTCTCTGTATTTTTTCCTTTATTATTTGTTTTGTTTCTTAAATTCTACATGAGTGAGAATATGATATTTGTCTTTCTCTAATTTCACTTAGCATTATATGCTTTAGCTCCATCCATGTCATTGCAAATGGTAAAAATTGTATTCTTTTTATGGCTAAATAATATTCCATTGTGTGTATCGGGGTGTGTGTGTGTGTGTGTGTGTACACTTGGGCTTCTTCCAGTAGTTTGGCTATTGTAAATGCAATAAACATAAAGGTTCATGTATCACTTTGAATTAGTGTTTCTGTATTTTAGAAGTAAATACTCAGTAGTGTGATTCCAGGATCATAGGGTTAGCTCTATTTTTAACTTTTTGAGGAATCTCCATACTGCAGAGTTGCACCAGTTTGCATTCGCACCAACACTGCAAGAGGGTTCCTGTCTCCACATCCTTGCCAGCACCTGTTGTTTCACATGTTACTGATTTTAGCCATTCTGACAGGTGTGAGGTGATATCTCATTGTGGTTTTGATTTGTATTTCCTTGATGCCAAGTGATGTTGAGCATGTTTTCATGTGTTTGTTGGCCATCTGTATGTCTTCTTTGAAGAAATGTCTGTTCATGTCTTCTGCCTATTTTTAAATTGGGTTATTATTTTTTTTGGCTGTTGAGTTGTATAAGTTCTTTATATATTTTGAATACTAACCTTTTATTGTGGATCTGTCATTTGCAAATATCTTCTCCCATTAGGGTGGTTGCCTTTTAGTTTTGTTGATTGGTTCCTTTGCTATGCAAAAGCTTTTTATTTTTATTAAGTCCCAATAGTTTATTTTTGCTTTTGTTCTCCTTGCCTCAGGAGACATACTTAGAAAGATTTTGCTATGGCCGGTGTCAGAAATTACTGCCTGCACACTCTTCAAGGATTTTTAAAAATATTTTATTTATTTATTCATGAGAGATACACACACAGAGAGAGAGGGAGAGGCAGAGACACAGGCAGAGGGAGAAGCAGGCTCCATGCCAGAAGCCCGATGTGGGATTCAATCACAGGACTCTGAGATCACACCCTGAGCCAAAGGCAGACTGCTCAACCGCTGAGCCACCCAGACGTCCCTCTTAAAGGATTTTTATGGTTTCAGGTCTCACATTTAGGTCTTTCATCCATTTTGAGCTTACTTTTATGTATAGTATAAGAAAGTGGTCCAGTATCATTCTTTTGCATGTAACTGTCCAGTTTTCCCAACACCATTTGTTGAAAAGACTGTCTTTTCCCATTGCATATTCTTTCCTCTTTTGTCAAAAACTAATTGACCACATAAGTATGGATTTATTTCTGGGTTTTCTGTTCTGCTCCAAGAATAAATAACAAATATATTGAATTCCATTCATATAGGTTAGAACTCATTATTGCAAAGCCCCTCCTTCTATTCTGTATCTCTGATTTAATGATTTCCACATAAGTCATTACCAGGTTATCTAGTTGACCTGTAAAAATTACTTTTAAATGTCATCATTACATTACTTTTACAACAGGCCTTCAAACTCTTTTTAATATAACTATATTAGGCAAATTGTTATATTGATTTTTCAGTTGAACCCATTCAAGGAAAAGCCAGAGAAAACAGCTACATTTTTTTTTAATTAAGATTTATTTATTTGACAGAGAGAACACAAGCAGAGGGAACAACAGGCAGAGGAAGAGGGAGAAGGAAGCTCCCTGCTGAGAGGGAGCCCAATGCAGGACTCAATCTAAGGCTTAACCGACTGAGCCACTTGGGGACCCCATATAGTTTTCTTATTCTGAATCTTAACATAGGTTTTGAAGCAACAAAATGTAATGAAAGAACAACTCAGTAATAAACAGCAAGCCTCAAGGACTTTCTGACTGAGTTGAGGAGACAGACAAGTAATTTTACTATGTTAGAGTAGATAATGAAATGGCTATAAACAAACATTATTTGTAAATATACAGTACTAGTTTGAATAGCTTTATGCAACATTTGACTTCTGGTTAATATGAAAACTACAAAAAAAGAAGAGAAGTAGGAAAAAGGTATGTCCTCTCAAACAAGGAAATGCCACAGTTCCAAATCTTAAATGTAAAACACACCTGAAAAATGTAGGTAAATTACTGACCTGTGTGTAATATGTTGACAGCTAACACATGCTGCTTCATATCTCGAGATTTCCCCCCAAATAAGTGTCATGGTCATGAAATGTATAGCCAACCTTTTTTTTTCTTCATAACAGAGACTAGGGGAGTAAATAGGCCTTGGAAGAAGTGAGGAATTTCCCATCAGAGACCTAGTTTTGCACGTAAAACACCAGAAGTGGAGCCTAACGAAAAGTCATATGTACATGTTATTTTATATTGTCTACAGCAGTCTTCTAGCCCAAGCAGACTGTTGGAGACCCCTTGGAGTGAAAAGAATACTAGAGACTATGACTGCTGGATTGCAACACAATGAAGCTATAAATTTTTAGAGATTTGGAGTAAGCCAGATTGACTGTTTGAATGCTCAAAACTGAATGAAAGAGATGTGTTCACAAGGCAAAGAGAATAGCAGATTTTTGTAGGATTTTGAGGTAATTCCATCATAAAAAGAAACAGATAGATTCAGACAAAAAATTTCCCTACAATCACAAGGCTATTAAGACAGTATACTCCCTCATAATAAAGGAGCCAAAAGAAATTACATAAAATTTTACAAAAAGACTTTATAAGACAACTTAAGTTGTTATGACAAACTAGTTGTCAGAGCTCAGAAGAGAAATAAAAAAATTATTGAACTTAAAGTCTGAATAGATGCAAAAGAAGTGTGATAGACACAACCAAAAACACCATCAGGCAAGTGGTATATAGGAAATGTAAAATGAAATGAAGAATATATTAATATTACAATAGGGAAATTGGTAAATATGGAACCCAAGGAGACCCAACTTAAACATAATGGATATTCCTTAAGAAGAGGCTAGAACCAGTGGAATATGATCTTAATTAAAGATAACAATAGAAAAAAATTTTATGTGATTCTGTAGACCAAAAGACCCAACAAGACCTTAGTAATATTGATACAGAATAGCCTACAGTAATGCATCCTGATAAATCTACTTGTATCTCAAAAGTAAAGGAAAAAACAAATATATCTAGGCAAAAGAACAAACCATGAGGACAAAATGCCTTCATATTCCTCCACAACTTCTTTTAAGGTCAAAAAACATTAATTAAAGGATCAAATCCCACAGATTAACATTGTGAGGTAGAAAAAAAATATTACCCAAGAATTTCACATCCAGCCCAGTTGTTCTTCAAGTGTGAAGGTAGTAGCACATTCTCAATCATGCAAGGATTCGGTAAACATAGTACTAGATCTTCTTGAAAAAAATTGCCAATTACAGAAAGTCAATCAAGAAATTAAAGTATTTTAAAACAGCAAACTAGGGATCCCTGGGTGGCTCAGCGGTTTAGTGCCTGCCTTTGGCCCAGGGCACGATCCTGGAGTCCTGGGATTGAGTCCCATGTCAGGCTTCCGGCATGGAGCCTGCTTCTGCCTTCTCCTGTGTCTGCCTCTCTGTCTCTTTCTATGTCTATCATGAATAAATAAATACAACAGCAAAATATGGCTAAAATGTATCAGTAGAGACCATTGAGTTTCTTTAAATATTAAACTAAGGAAATAATGGAGGAGTTATCATTGGAGGAATCATACTATTTTATAGATACTAATGATAATAATTTAACAATACAACTATCTGATAAAAATAAAACAAATACAAGATAAGTGAGTTATCCTCTTTCACATAAATGAATCAGTAGATACTGTATACAACCTTCTCTTATCTGTTTATCATCTATGCATTCATTTTCTCTGTCTATCCATCCTGTTTAGCTTTAGGCATAAAGAAATGTCCAGAATCATTTACATTAATTATCAATGATCATTATTTCTGAAAGACAGGATTTGGGATCACTTCTTATTTTCTTCTTTATATGTTTCTATATAGTCTATATGATAAATACGTATCATTACAAAATTAAAGTTCTTGTTTAATACCTTTCACAATCCCCTTTTATTCTGGGGCGCCTGGGTGGCTCAGTCAGTTAAGCATCTGATTCTTGGTTTCAGTTCCGGTGATGATCGCAGGGTCCTGAGATGGAGCCCTGCATCAGCTTCCCGCAGTCAGCATGCAGTCTGCTTGAGATTCTCTCTCTCCCTCTGCCTCTCCCCCCCTCAAATAAATAAATAAATAAATCTTTTAAAAAAGCGTAGATTCTGGAACCATTGCTTGGATGCCAGTCTTATCACTTACCAACTATGTTTCCTTTGGCAAATTATTAAACTACTTGATGTCTTGGTTACAACATATATAAAATGGGAATGGTAAGGATACCTATCTCATTGGATTGTTGTGATGACTGTGTTAATTAATATGTGTAAAGTACTTATGTAATAAGTACTGGGTAAATGTTCATGTAGCAGTGGGTTCGATTAATAACAATTTAAAATGATAATACGTAAATAGAAAATTAAAGTCAGACTGTCTAGTATCTGTACTCATCTACAGATGAATTCCTTGTTTCTATGTTACTTTTGCATCAAATTAATCATGCTATTTAATTTGCTTTAAGTTGAGAACAAGTGGCCCCTAAATGGGGAATAACTCACTTTAAACTCTCACCTGCAATTAGAAGCTTGGAGGCTGTGGCATTGATATGTAAATAGGCAATTACAATTCAGGCCTTTGCATCATGCTAATACATTTACTTTTTGTTTGAAAGTTGACTGAAAGTTACAAGGTTTTAAGTATAACATGAGACAGAGGATCATGTTAAGGGATCATTGTAGGCCAGAGGTGAAGGTGGCTTAAACTAAGCCAGTGGAATATAATATAATAAAAAATAAAGAAATTGACAGATTAAAGAGATATAAAGGGGAAGAATGAATAAAACCCGGTGAATGATTAAACATGAGTTCTAAAGAAGAAGGAGTAGTGATGGATAATATTTAGGATTCTTTTTTTTAATTGAATAAATTTGATGTGTCACATTATGTGAGTGTAAGATGTACAGTATGTTGCTTTGATATCATATGCATATTTAGGTTTCTGACTTTGGCAACTAGATAGATAATGGTACCACCACTTACTGACATGGGGGATATAGGTACAGTACTAGTGAAGGAAGAAGGAACTTGACTAGGGGAGGAATGAAATCAACTTGTTCATCATTATAGTACCTAACACAGTCCAAGGCTCAGGGTAGACACCCAACAAACATTTCTTATGGAATGGATGGTGAATTCGGTTACAGTTGGGTGGACACTGAGGTTCCCATGGCATGTTCATGTGCTGATGGCGACCAGTTATTGGATTTAGTCGTGTCTAAAGCTCAGGATAGAGATGCAGGTTAGACATAGCGTCATAATATTTGGTAACTGAAGTCATAGCTATACATGAGAGATTGTGAGGATGAAAGCAGAATGAACAGGATCCTACTTGAACCTGATCTTTCAGGGAGAAGCAATGTACAGGAAGTACCTATAAAGAAACAGAAGAATCAGCAAGAGTTGTGAGGGAAATTAAATGAGTTATTGAAAAAAAAAGAAAGAAAGAAAGGAAAGAGAACATTTAAAAGAGCAAAAGAGTTCAAAACTGTCACATTCTCTGAGAAGGCCTCATAAGATAAAGACAAAATTGTCCTTCCTTGTGCAACAAGGGGTTGATGGATCCTTTTGTACTCTTAAATACGGTTTTCCCACAAATGTTTTTATAAACGCACTAAGGTGGTTTCAGAAAACAGTGTTTTGAACTTGGTAAGAATCCAAACAGCATTGCTCTTGGCATCATATTTCAGGCATGGCTGTTCTTGCTAGATTTGTAGGATTTATTGCATCTTTGAGCTTTCAGGTAAATGGTAAGGAAATGACAAACAAATACCTCTCCCGCATGTGAGTCTGATATAATTCATTATTTTAATGACTAGCAGTTTTATGTTTTAGTGATTTGTCTGTGGCTGTGGCTGTGGCTAAGGCTTAGGTCACATAGCAGGATAAACATATACTCATAGCACAGTTTTATGAACTTTGTGCAATAGAATGCATAAGCAGTTCTCCCTTTTAAATAAGAATCAGAAACATCTTAATAATAACAATTTGGCTACTGAATCAAAAATGATTTTTGAGAAACCAATGATTTCA
Organism: Canis aureus; assembly: GCF_053574225.1. Lineage (NCBI taxonomy): Eukaryota > Metazoa > Chordata > Mammalia > Carnivora > Canidae > Canis > Canis aureus. The sequence continues at coordinate 11,292 of NW_027554642.1, forward strand.
TAAAACTCTATTGGCTTTTTTCAGTACTTCAGATGACTGCTTTTAGAAACTCAATATGAATTATTTCATATTAATTATGCCCTTGCCCAGGAGCTAAAATGGAACAGCATTCTGACATACAAAGTTCGTGAAAAAGTAGATTTTTTGTGCTGAATTTTCTCTTCTTGTTGACTTAATATCTACTTGAAATGTACAAAATTCATCTGGAAGTAATCTGGCTTTCAGGTATATGAAATCACACCAACATTGCAAAAAAACACTTGCAGTTTGCGAAATGTAATTTTCTATTAAAAGACTGTAAAAATCCAAAATAAAAAGCATAGAAGCTTAAAACTTAATAAATATCCATGATTTATTTTCTACGTCAGGATCTTAACTTTTTAAAAACATTTTTTAAACTTTTTTTTAAGACTTATTTATTATTCATAGAGACAGAGAGAGAGAGAGAGAGAGAGAGAGGCAGAGACATAGGCAGAGGGAGAAACAGGCTCCACACAGGGAGCCCAACGAGGGATTTGATCCCGGGACTCCAAGATCACGTCCTGGGCCAAAGGCAGGCGCTAAACCACTGAGCCATCCAGGGATCACCTAACTTTTATAGTAGCACCAGACTTATGGAAAAGTTGCAAAAATAGAGAGATTTCCCATATACCCTTTATCCAGCTTCCCTTAACATCCTCCATAACCACAGTGAAATTATAGGACTCTTTGTTGAAGTGTAGATTTTTCACTTTGAAGAGTAAAGTTTCCTTAATGTGGATTTTGTGCATTTTTGTTCAGGTCATTCCTAAGTATTTCATCTTCTTTGTTGATGTTATATATGGTTTTTTTTCCTGCCATTATGTCCCTCAATTAATTGTCTCTATGAACACTATTAAATTTTATATATTAATTCTATATGGAGCTATCTTACAGAATGCTCTCATTATTTGAGTTCATTTTATTATTAACTGTCTAAGCACAGTGGTTGACACACTGTAGCCCATGGTCCAAACCCTTTCTTTATAAATAAAGTTTTATTGGAACACAGTCACACTCATTCATTTATTACTGTCTTTGGCTGCTTTTTGGCTACAATGGCAGGGTTGAATAGTTGCAACAGAGACTGAATGACCCACAAAACTAAAATACTATCTACCTGTTTACAGAAAAATTTGCCGACTTCTGCCCTAGGGTATTCCAGAGAAAATTTTATCTCTTCTTTAGAAGTTCTTTAAATTGATTTCTCTTGTCTGATTTCATTAACTAATTTCCTAGCATAATACTGGATAGTTGTATAGTTAGTGGTCTTCTTTGCCTTTTTTCCTGATTTTAGTGGAAGTGCCTCTAGTATTTTTATAGCAAGTAAAATAACATCTTGAGAACTAAATTATATATTTTATCATCTTAAAATTCAAATTAAATTAAAAATCAATTTCTATTTTAAAGTGTTGTTTTTAATCAGAAAAGTATTTAATTTTTGTCAGAGTGTTCGAACATTTATGGAAATAATCATTATGATTTTTCCCTTTTATGTGCTCATATGGCCTTAAGCGGGTTTCTAAACACTGAACCAACCTTGCATTCCAGAAATTGTTTCATTTGGTTATAATGTACTGTTTTCTTAGTGTAGTATCTGCTTTTGTTTCCTAATATTTTATTTTCTTTTTAATGAAATGAATGACGTTCATTGGCTTGTTTCTTTTTTTTTTTTTTTCTTTTCTGTCAAGTCTAGGTATCAATGTTGTACCTGCTTCACAAAAGGAATTAAGTCTTCTTTCATTTCTTTACTCTGGAATGATTTATTGATCAATGAGACCACCTAGACTTTAAAGGTTCAATAGAAGTCTACTGTGCAATCAAATGGCCCTACTATGTGTGTGTGTTATTAGTTCCTTATTAGCTTTCTCTAGTTCTTCTATAGAATCTCTTTATCCTCCCTACTCTAATGGTCATTTATGGCAATCTGCATCTCCTTGTAAAATGTTCAAGGCAAATTGTATGACAGAATTTATTTGAGTAAGTGGTCTACAAAGTCATATCTTATGATTTTTAAATTTTGTCTTTTTAATGGTATATATATATATTTGTGTGTATATATATATATTTGGTGTATATATATTTTTTGGTATATGTGAGCTTTCATCTAGTATTTTCCTGATCAAATTATCTGGTTATTCTATTTTGATTTTTTTAATTGTTTAATTCTAAAAAAACCCAGGGTGCCTGGGTGGCTCAGTTTTAAGCATCTGGTCATGATCTGGGGAAGGTCATGATCTGGGGTTCTGGAATCAATCCCCACATCAGGCTCTTTGCTTAGCAGCGAGTCTGCCTTTCCCTCTCCCTCTGCCTCTGTGATCTCTCACTCTTTCTCTCACAAATTATTTTTTTTTATCTTTATTAATTCCTTGTTGCTTTCTTTTGGTGTATTTTGTAACTTTTTTTCTAATATTTTGAGCTAGGAAGTTATTTAGTTTCATTACTGTTTAAATAATAAAAGTAATTTGTGCATGAATTTTCCTCTGACATGATTTAAATATCTCTTGTATAGTTGATATGTAGTGATTTCATTATCATCATTTTTTGGAAATCCTTTTATATCAGTTTTTATTTTCCTTTTAGCCCAGGAATTGTTTAATAGATTTTTTTTGTTATTCTACAAGGAAGAACTTTTTAATTTTTTGTTTTGTTAGCTATTTCTCAATATAAAGGCATCACCCACTTTTTGAAAGTTAACATTATGCCACATCATGTTTTTGAAAGATCTACATTAGTACCTGTTCTCACTAACCAAAAGAAATCTGAAGATTTTTGCTTTTTTTAAAGATTTTATTTATTTATTAATGAGAGACAGACGGAGAGAGAGAGAGAGAGAGACAGAGACAGAGAGAGACAGAGAGAGAGAGAGAGAGAGAGAGAGAGGGAGGGAGAGACACTGGCAGAGGGAGGAGCAGGCTCCACACAGGGAGCCCGATGTGGGACTCAATCCCGGGACTCCAGGATCATGCCCTGGGCCAAAGGCAGGCACCAAACTGCTGAGCCACCCAGGGATCCCAAGATTTTTGCTTTTATGGAAAAAAGGCAAAAAGCAAAAATAGCATTCAGCATTCATTTCTCAGTGAGCCCTTACAGAGGTAGTGTGCATTCCAAGCAGTGAGAGTGGCAGTGTCAAGCTCCTTTCCTGGGTACTGCTCTCAGCATCAAGCCACCATAGCTTTGAACTATGTCTTGTGAGCATCTGTGTTTTATCTCAATATTGTGCATCCATTAGCAAGATGTGTCCTAAGATGTGTCCTTGCTCTATTCCCTTTTGGCTAATGAAAAGTTTCATAGGAACACTTTAATTTTGGGTAGCAGGAGAAGCTTGTACTATGTTTTGGTCTGGGCTAATTTTTCAATTTCTACTTTTTATGGAAGTTAGTGATTTTTTACAAGCTTATACAAAGTAAATTTTTGCACAGCATCTTGGGATGAAAATGTATTCTATGTCAACAGAATGTAGAGTTTGATGTATATTATGTTACTTAGCTTTTATCTCTACTTAGCGTTGTTTGTACACTTAAGCTGTGTTATACTAAAAATAGTATAATAAAGCCTTTTATCAGTAGTGTGCTTCTATCTGTATCTTCTTACATCTTATATAGTTTTTACTTCTTAAAGGCAAGTTCTATATAGTTTGGCACATAAATGTTTTTAATAGTTGTTAATTTTGGCTTTTAATATTACAAGGGCTATTCTCTGCTTTGTTTAAAAGAATTTGGGCTTGATTTCTACTTTGTCTGATATCAGAATCTTTACTCCTGCTTTCTTATTTTTTGCATTTTCTTGGGATATCTTGGCCTACCCTTTATTTTTAGCCTTTTTTGAATAATTTTCTTTTAAGTATTCCCTTTTAAAATAGTATATAGATGGGTCTTGCTTTGCAAGCCAAATTAAGAATATTTGCTCTTCTTCTCTTTTTTTCAGTGAGAGAGAGTGGGGTGTGAGACAGAGTGAGAGGGAGAATCTTTAGCAGACTCTATGCCCAGTGGGGGCCTGACTCACAACTCTGAGATCATGATCTGAGCCAAAATCAAGTTTTGGACACTTAACCACCTGAGCCACCCCAGGCACCCAGGATACTTGTTCTTTTAATGAATTGAATGCAGTCACACTTGTTGATATGACTGATACATTTGGTCTCAACAATGTAATAATATTTCATAATCATATTTTATTATATTTGCTGCTGCTTTTCAAAAAGATTTGTAGGGATCCCTGGGTGGCGCAGCGGTTTGGCACCTGCCTTTGGCCCAGGGCGCGATCCTGGAGATCCGGGATCGAATCCCACTTCGGGCTCCCGGTGCATGGAGCCTGCTTCTCCCTCTGCCTATGTCTCTGCCTCTCTCTCTCTCTCTGACTATCATAAATGAATAAAAAATTAAAAAAAAAAGATTTGTAGTCTTTGCTAGTTTTTGTTGTTACTTAGAAAGCTTTGCATTCTTGTTTTATTCTAGTCATTGTCCTGTACCTGTACATTTTTCTACTGCCCTCTTTTTCCTTTCTGTTATGTCATTTTGCTGCTTAGTTCCTCAGTTTTTACTGGTTATCTTTTAACTCCTATCTATTTTCTATATAATAGTCAGTAAGTGTATTCTGTTTTTTCTTTCCCTCTTTCTTTTCCTTCCCTTTACCTTTTTTTTTTTTAAAGTAGGCTCATGACCCTGAGATCAAGATCTGAGCTTAATTCAAGAGTCAGATGATTAACTGGCTAAGCCACACAGGTGCCCCTTTACCTCCCATTTTTTAGTGCATTATTTCTACTTTGTCAAAACATATAATATTTGAACATTATTGTGTTCTTGTTTAGTCATATATATGTGTATATACACACGTGTACACACACTAATCAGTTTTTGCTGAAGTTTTTATCATATTTTAATTGTTTGGAATTCATCCTGTAGTAAAATCTTCATAAAGGATTCATGGGTGCAGAATTCCATAAGGTTTCAAATGTTTTACTTTTTTCTAATTTTTAGAGATATGATTGACAGTTTTAAAATTGTGTATATTTAAGGTATACAACGTTGTGTTTGATATAATGTACCTTGTGTAATAATTCCACAATCAAGCTAATTAGTGTATTACCTCACACAGTTATTCATTTATTTGGGTGTATGATAAGAACACTCAAGATACCAGTATACATTATTATTAGTCTAGTTACTGTTCTGTACCCTAGATCTCTGGAACTTAGGTACTTTAAAACTGAAACATTGTACATTTGACCCATTTCCTCCACCTAGCCCTGGTGACCACCATTACATTCTGTTTCTCTAAGTTCAACTTTGTAAAAAAGTTTTTTAGTTCCAGTATAGTTGACCTAGAGTGTTATATTAGTTTCAGGTGTACAATATAGTGATTCAACACTTCTATACATTATTCAATGCTCATCACATAAGTGTACTCTTTAATCCACATTACCTATTTTACCCATTCCCCCTTCCACTTCCTCTCTGGTAACCATCTATTATTCCCTATGGGTAAGAGTCTGTTTCTTGGTTTGTCTCTCTTTTTTTACCCTTTGTTCATTTGTTTCTGAAATTCCACATATGAGTGAAATCATATGGTATTTTTATTTCTCTTATTTTGCTTAGCATTATTCCCTTTAACTCCATCCATGTTGTTGCAAATGGCAAGATTTCATTCTTTTTATGTCTGAATAGTATTCCATTGTACATATATACCACATCTCTTCCATTTATCTATCAATGGACATCCAAGTTCAACTTTTTTAGATTCCACATATAAGTGATATCATGCAATATTTGTCTTTCTGTGTCAGGCTTATTTCACTTAGCATAATGTCTTCCAAATCCATCCATATCACAAATAGCAGTATTTCTTTTTTAAGGCCAAATAACATTCCATTATTTATATATATACTCACAATTTCTACTCATCTACTGATGGACACCTAGGTTGTTTCCATATCCTGACTATTATGAATAATGCTGTAATGAATGTGAGAGTGCAAGTATCTCTTTGAGATACTGAATTTCCTTCCTTTGCATATATACCCAAAAGTTGGATTGCTGGATCATACAATAGTTTATTTTTCATTTTGGGGGGAACCTTTATATTGTTTTCCATAATTACTGTACCAACTTACATTCCCACCAACATCGTGCAAGGGTTGTCTTTTCTCCACATCCTTGCAAACATTTTTTATCTCCTGTCTTTTGGGGAATAGATTTTTTAAGGAGTGAGGCAATAGTTCATTATAGCTTTGATATGCATTTTCCTGATGATTAGTGATGTTGAGCTGGTTTTATATACCTGTTGTCCATTTGTAGGTCTTTTCTGAAGAAATGTCTGTTCCTTTGCCCATTTTTTTAAATAAAGGTGTTTGTTTGATTGCTACTGACTTATATGAACTCCTTATATATTTTGATTTTTAACTCCTCAGTTTATGGTTCACAAATATTTTCTCCTATTCCATAGATTGCCTCTTTGTGTAACTATTTCCTTTGCTGTGCAGACACACATGTGAATACCCACTGAAGCTATTTTCCTATGAATACTCAGAGGACAGCCTTGCTAGATATAAAATCTTTTATTCCCACTTTATTCACTGAAGTAAAAAAAAAATGCACCATTTTTTACTTGCTTCATAGCTTTTTTTTTTTTTTCTTGGAAGTCTGATTCTAGTCTAATTCTTTTGTCTTTGTAAGTCATTTGATCTTTTTTTCTGGAGGCCTTGAGATTTTGAGGGAAGAGGGGTCTTTAGAAAACTATTTTTATAGGTTTATCTCATAGTTGATTGCTAACTATTTGGTTAAACTGAAATAGAATTAATACAGGAAAGGCAGAAGGATAAATGCCTTTCCTTTCTTCGAAAAAAAGTCAAATTTCAGATATCTGAATTGTTAGGAGCCCTAGCAAACTCCAGTAGTGACAGTAAGGGCTATTTTGGGGATTTATTATGAACTCATGGGTTTTCATGATTTACTTCAGTCTCTACTGTTCTTTTATATGAAATGCCTGGCATACAGAATTCAAAACCTGCTAAAATCCTAATGTCCTAATAATGAATTATTTTTCATTACTTCAAAATAACCTTAAAATCTAAAGGTCGACTTTCAAATATAAGTGCTTACCCATAAGAGTTAAATTTCATTTTCTTTAGAAGATAAGAAAAGAGTGTTTCTATTAATATTCAGTAAATACCCAAGACTTTCAGAAATTTTAAGGAGCAATCTACCTAAATAATGTACTAATTTCCTGTAATTTATTCTATAAAATATTTTCCTTCCACACATTGTAAAATAAACATTTGCTGAACTGATTGTTACATGGTATAGTGTTATGTGATCATGTAATGAAAGACTCTTTTTATAAAACATGTACACAAGGATAGAATTAAAACTTACCATGGAATCTGTAACTCTAAATTTCCTGTCTTCTGTGGTTTAAACATAATTATGTTGCATTTACATAGTTTTTTCTTATTTTTACATTGGGTTTATTTGTTCTTTTTAAAAGAGGGGAAAAAGTAAAGCTACGCTTGTTTGTATACAAAAGAGATTTAATCTCTTTGTGGCTGCCCAAATATTTCTTTTACCACAGAACCAGTCTTTTGACCTTTTAGGGTTTATGCAAGACGTAAAATAGAGTATGTTTTATATATTTGTATCACTAAGAACATTTTTCCTGCTTTTCACGTTTTCTTTTTTGTTGTTTCTCATCTACATACTTTTAAAAGCACATGGATTTGCCTGATAACAAATGACAAATGCAAAGTAATTACGTGAATAATTTCATCTTCTGAATCTTCATTTTCTCATTTTAAAACAAGCTGTAGGGATTTTTGATTTGAAGATGATGTGGATTCTATTTATTCATATTATATATTTTATCCAGTTGTGATGTGTGCTTAGTTTAACACTGAATTAAATGAGCTGTTCAGTACCATTTCTTGTGATAGAAAGAATATATATCTGTGTATGGAAATTAAAACGCATTTTCAAACATTTATTTTGAGGAATGTAATATGTATAAAGGAAAGTACATGATGCAAATGTACATATTTGTAATGTACTGAAAAGGGAAGACTCCTATAACTGCAACCCAAGCCAAGAATATTGTCATTACCCTAAAAACTCCCTGGCTATTCCTCCTTACCGCAAGGTATCCACTGCCACCTCTCTTCACTCCGGGGAGCTCCCTTCTCTTGCCTTTTATGGCATTTCATATCTTGCTTTTGTTTTCATAATTCTTGAGAATGCCTCCTTGTATAGCTCAGTCCTGTCTCTACTTGGAAACAAATGGAAGCATAGTATGTATTTGTTTTGTCTGACTTTTTTTGTTCAAAATAATAGGTTATTTTAACACTTAATAAATGTTGTTAGGAACCTATCTAGTCAATTTGGGAGAGTGGAAATCCTAATAATATTGAGACTGCCAATCCACTAATATGGCATATGTCTCCATTTATTTAGGTCTTCTTTAATTTCAGTGACTGTTTAATATAGTTGTATATATTCAAGTATATCTTTGAGTATTCTTACAACCTTGTTAACTTTATTCTTTCTAATAAATTTTTATAGATTTTTTAAGGGTTTTTTACATATAGAATTATGTTATCTGCAAATAATGAGAATTTACTCTTTTCCCCCAATCTTTATGCTTTTTATTTCTTTTCCTTTGTTGAACAGGCCAGGACCTCTGTTACAGTGAGGTGAGCACATACATCTGTGTGCTGTCCTGAACTTGGGGAGAAAACATTCCATTTCTTACTGTTATGTATGCTACTAGTTGTAGGTTTTTTGTGGATGCCCTTTATCAGATTGAGGAAGTTCATTTATTCCCAGTTTGTTTTGGAGTTTGTTTTTTAAATCATAAATAGGTTTTGAATTTTGTAAAATGCTTTTTCTACAGCTTTTGAGAGTATCAGATAAATTTTCTTTGTTCTATTAACAACAAGGTGAATTTCATGAATTGATTTTTGAAGGTTGAGTCAAAGATTGAGTCAACCTTCCATTTTTTGGGTAAAATCACTGAGCATGTTATATTACCCTTTTCATTTATTCTTGGATTTTATTAGCTGGTGTTTCATATTCTATGTTTATATTGATGAGGTATGTTGGTTTATAATCTTCTTGTAATATTTTTGTCAAGTTTTAGCATATGGATTATGCTGGCCCTATAAACAAGTCAAAAGATCATCTTTCCTTTCTGTTTTCAAATAGAATTTGTGTAGGATTATATCTTAAATGTTTGATAGAATTCACCAGCAAAACCATCTGGACTTGGAGTTCTTTGTGGAAAGGACTTTTGTTGATGATGATTTATTTGTATCTGATGGTGTTAAAGGTAATTATGTGTCTTTAATAAATATGGTACTGTTTAGATTTTCCATGTCTTTTTGGACCAATTATGTCATTTGTTTCTCTCAATATATTTGTTTTCATTTAAGTTCAGTTAATTGGCACAAAGTTATTTATAATGTCCTTGTATTATTTTTATCGTTTTATCAGTTGTACGTTCTGTAATGATAGTAATATGTGTTCTCTCTCTTTTTGTGTCTCTTTTTTTATCAGTCCCTGATGCAGCTCAAGGACCATTTTTAATAACATGTGAGTTAAAAATGGTTTTTACATGTTAAATATTTACAAAACAAAGACTATGCAACAGAGATCATATGCTGCCTCCAAAGCCTACAATACTCACTGTTGTCTCCTTTCATAAGAAGTTTGTCAACTGTTACTTTAGTGGATTATCAGTATTATTCATCTTCTTTTTATTATTTTATTTTACTCATCTCAGGTTTAAGTTTTTGCTTTTTCTGCTCTCTTGAAGTAAAAGCTGTGATAGTTTACATTACAGGTCCATTCTTTGCCACTGTGGGCATTTAAAGCTATTATATATTTCCCTCTCAGTACCATTTTAGCACATCCCACAAATACGGTTTCTTTTTGTTTGATTCAAAATATTTCCTGAATTTCTTTGTGACTTCCCTTTGGCCCAAGGGTTATTTACAGGTGTTGCTTAATTTCCAAAAATTTGAGTATTTTCCAGAAACCATATCATGCTTGATTTGTAATTTAAGACCATGTCAGAGATGATATTCACTGAGATTTTAACTTTTCCACATTTAGCTTTATGGTCTGGCCATGTGGTCCATTTTTGTAAATATTCTCTTTGCATGGGATTTTGCATGTGCATTCTGCAGTTGTAGTGTTTTTAAAATGTTGATTAGGTCATGTTGGTTAAGTGTGTTGTTCAGTCTTCTGTATCTTTACAATTTTTTTTCCTATTCTATTACCCCTGAGAAAGAGGTGCTAAAATTGTTCACTACAGTTATAAATTTGTTTCTAGTTTTCTGTCAGTATTTGTAATTTCTTCCATTGACAATAAGAAACTGATTCCCATCTATACTTATCAGACTTCCCTCCCTGTATATAACCTGTCCTCCATGTTCACCCCTATCCTGTCCCCTTTGCAGATGCTGTTCTCATTCTGCTTTGGCTCTGATTCAACATGCCAGAATGCCCAGGTGCCTGCATGCTATGCTGTCTTTATCCTATTCAAGCTCTGGTACCCCATGCTGGACCACCTTTCCCTTTCACTCTTCATACTGCTTAGTCTCTTATTTCCCGAGCCAGACTTCGCACCCTGTTCAGGCTCATCATTACACAACAGGCTGATTCTCGAGGGGCTCTCTTTTTGCAAGGGTTCCACCTCCCCACTTGAGTTGTACTCCTAGGGGCTGCTCTGATTTAGAACTGGATACCACATTCCTGCTTTATCCTGCATGTAGAGATTCCTTCTTCATCTTCTTGGGCTTTAATACCCCATGCAGGGCCACTAAAGCACTTTACCTTCTACTGTGGTCCCTACATTGTTCTCCCACATATAATGATTTTGGGGCTGAATTATTCCGGGGGCACAGGGAAGGGGCTGTATCATTATTTTTGAAAGATATTTTTACTTGGTTTAGAAGTCTAGATGAACAGCATTTTTATTCCAGCACATTATAAATGCCATTTTCTTGTCTTTTTGTTTTCATTGTTTATTGTGAGAAGTCAGATTTTGTTTTTATTTTAATTCCCTATACCCGATGTGTCTTTTCTTTAGCTGGCTTTAAGACCTGCTTCTTAGCTTTGGATTTCAGTAGTTTGATTATGAAATGCTTAAGGTGTAGTTTTCTTTGTATTTTTTTCTGTTTAGGGTTCACTGAGCTTCTCAGACCTATGGATTAATGTCTTCCATCAATTTTAGAAAGACTTCAGTCATTGTCTTTGCATATATTCTTTGGTCTCATTCTCTCTTTCCCTCTTTTTTTCCTGAAATTCCAATTTGCACATGCTGTTTTATTTAATAATATTCCACAGACATTGAACTCTTATTTTTTCATTTTTTCTCCTTATGTTTCAGTTTGGATGCCTTTTCTTTAAATTCATATATTCCTTTCTCTACTAATTTCAGTTTGTTGTTAAGCCCATCTAATAAATTCTTCCTTTCTCATACTGCAGTTTTCAAGTCTAGCTTTTCCACTTGGTCTTTTTTACAATAGTTTTCGTGTCTCTGGTTGCAGAATTTTCTTTCTTTTGAAACCAATTATAAACATTTTTGAAAAATACATAATCTAAGTCAAATTATATAAATGCCTCTTAATCAGGCAACAACAAATTATTTTATACAATTAAAGGGTATCCAATTGGCAGATTATTGTTCAGTCTTTAGAGCTCCTACCCATACTATTAAAAACAAACAATTAGGAGCACCTAGGTGGCTCAGTGGGTTAAATGTCTGACTCTTGATTTCACTTCAGGTCATGATCTCAGGGTTATGAGGCTGAGCCCCATGTTGGGCTTCTCACTGGGTATGGAGCCTACTTAAGATTCTCTCTCTCCCTCTTTCTCTGCTCGTACCCCTGCTCTCTCCTTCTCTAAAAAAAAAGAAAAGAAAAGAAAAGAAAAGAAAACAAGAATCGTGCAAGTATGGACAGATAAATGGAATAAATTAGATAGGCTAAATAAATATATCTATATATAACTATATAACTACATATCAAAATTTAGGATATTATGACTGATATGAGGTTACATGTCATTGTGGTTTCGACTTGCATCTCTCTGGTGGTAGGTGATGTTGAAAATCTTTTCATGTGTCTCTTGGCCATCCGGATATCTTTGGAAATATCCTTTTTCAGGTACTGTGCCTATTTTTAATCAGATTATTTGTGGGCTTCAGTGTTGAATTGTATTCTTTTTTTTAAAATTTTTTTTAATTTATTTATGATAGTCACAGAGAGAGGGAGAGAAAGAGAGACAGGCAGAGGGAGAAGCAGGCTCCATGCACCGGGAGCCCGATGCGGGATTCGATCCCGGATCTCCAGGATCGCGCCCTGGGCCAAAGGCAGGCGCCAAACCGCTGCGCCACCCAGGGATCCCTGAATTGTATTCTTTAAATATTTTGTTATTAATCCCTTATCAGACGTGGTTTTTTCTTATTTAGTAGGTTGTCTTTTTATTTTATTGATAGTTCCCTTTGTTGTACAAAAGCTTTTTAGTTTGATGTAGTTGCAATATTCAGTTTTGCTTTTATGTCCATTGCCTGAGGAAACAGATCCACCATACTTAATATTTTTTTAAATTTTAGTATACTATCACAGAATGACCATAAAAAAGCTGGATCTCTACTTCCTTCTTATAGACAATTCAGGTAATTAACATATTTAAGTATAAGCAAAGTATATATTTTTTTAAGATTTTTATTTATTTATTCATGAGAATACACAGAGAGGAGAGAGAGAGGCAGAGACACAGGCAGAGAGAGAAGCAGGCTCCATTCTGAGAGCCCGATGTGGGACTCGATCCAGGGTCTCCAGGATCACACCCTGGGCTGCAGGCGGCACTAAACCACTGAGCCACCAGGGCTGCCCAGCAAAGTATATTATAAGAGAACAAAAGAAATATTCAAGTTTTACTATCTGGGGGTGTGGATGGCTATTCTAAGCATAAGTAAAAGATCAAAATCATAAAGAAAATAATTGATAGATCTAATTACACAGGATTTTAAATACTGAGGAAGAATGAAAATGAAAGAGAAGAAAAATTTCCTCTTCCACTGGAAATAACCAGTATAGTAACTTCTTACTCAACAAATTAGTGGTTAAAGGGAATAGATTAAACTTACTCTGCTTTTCTGTAGGATAACTGAGCCCCTAGGTGATGAGAGGAAGCTCTCTTTATTAAAGAATTCAGTCAATGAATGTAGTGGTTTTTTTAATTTTGTTTACTCTAACTCCCAATAAAATAATTATTTTAGGCAAGGATAATTAATAGATGCTAAAACTTTAAGGTAGGGAAGATGTTGTTAGGATAGGACCTTCTTGAAATTTTAGCTGCGAATTATATTATTTCTCTAATTCACTTACAAATGGTTTAGAAAAAATAAACACACATTTATACTGATAGATGACACTGGCAATGAGGTTTTGAAAGTTGTGTGTTATTCATGTTTATTTACCATTAAAAACTAAGTATGTTTGAAATATTCCATAATGAAGGAGAAAAAGAATTAAGGTGAAAAATTAAAGTTTTTGCATGTAGAGACAAAATTAAGATAGTTGCTGTTGCTGGTGGCTGGTAGTCTTATGATCTGTGTATGTGGAATCAAATTGACATAACTTTTATGGAGAATAGTCTGCTATTGTGTATTAAAAATTAAAATATACAAAATCTTTACTGAGCAATTCCATTTCTCAGTATGTGTCCTTAGAAAATAATCAGTGCATTGCAAAAGAATGCAAGGATGGCCTTTGCAATGTTATTTTTATTATTTTGCAAAACCAGAAAGAACCTAATTTCAATTAATAAAGGATCAGTTAACTATATTATGGTACATCAATATAGCAATACTTGTCATTAAAATGATTACTATGAATCTACGTTCATTTGCATTCATTGACACAGAAGCTCCATTACATATATTGAATTAAAAAGGCAGATTATAAAACAGAAGGGGTAGTGAATGGAATGGGTGTCTTGTCATTGTGGTAACCATAAGTATTAATATTTGTGTTGGTCCATTTTGCTCTCTCTTTTGGGCAAGCCATGCCTCAGCTGCTTTTCACACACTCATCTAAATCATGCTTTTTTTTTTTCCAGGGAAGAAAGAAAAAATAAATTATGTTTTATTTGCATATCCAACCAACATACCACATATCATACAGAGTTGGTTAGGCACTCTACTTCTGCTTTCTCATTGGGTAATAAAAGTGTTGGAGTATATGTTCTCTAGGATCCAATATTAATATTGTATGCATGTAACAACTACTGAGTAACTTTCATTTAGTGTTTACTGAAAATGACTAGTTCTTCATGCCAGGGACTGCACTAGGTACCAGAACACTGTTTTCTGTAGCCCTGTGCTAGCTTCTCTCACCCCTGCAGGGGTACTGCCGCATGTTACTGTTGCATGGACAGCCTCCTTGCACCGCCCCCCCGCCACTCGTCTATCCCACCACACTTCTCTGGTTTATTTTTTTTCCAGTCACTTTAATAGTTCATATAATGTGCCAGGTTGCTCTTTTATTCTGTGTCTTTTCCCAAAAGAATATTAGCTCCATGAGAGCAGGGATTTCAGTTTGCTTTCAAGGTGGAAATATCCCCAGTGCCTCAAAAATTACCTGGCACCTAGTGGGCACTCTCTTAATATTTACTGTAAGAATGATTTTTTTTTCCCCTGAGAAAATGTTTCTGGGACTTTTCTAATCATATTGTTTACACAACTATAAAAGGATAGGTTATCATTCTATACTACCAGGGCCAAGAAATTCTGGGACATAACTTTCCAGAGTTTGTCATGTTCACTTTTTTTCTTCAAATTTGGTCTCCCGTAGAATCTCTAATATTTAGAGAGATAAACATAAAAACATTGAGAATCATTATAAAAAAGTAAAATTCTTTTCTAATTGTAGCTTTTCATCGGTGACCATTTAATTCTTTTTTTTTAAGGTTTTATTTATTTATTCATGAGAGATAGAGAGAGGCAGAGACACAGGCAGAGGGAGAAGTAGGCTCCCTGCGAGGAATCCAATATGGGACTCGATCCCAGGACTCTGGGGTCACTATCTGAGCCAAAGGCAGATGCTCAAACACTGTGCCACCCAGGTGTCCCTGACCACTTAATTCTGACATCCTTTTCATGTTTCCATTTTTACTGAGTTGCCAACTTGATTTTAAAATCTATAGATTTCAGTTGCATCCTCTAACAAGGTGTAAGAATAACATGTTCTCTCAGGTCAACCACCTTTATTGTGAGCCATCACGAGATAATAATATTTACCAGTGTACTTTTCAGTGAAAATTGTGAGATTTTTAGAAATCATGTAAAATTATGGTTTCAATATAGTTCTGTTGACATTGCCAGAAAGAAACTCTACAACCTTGGCTATGCCTACTCTGTGGGCACAGACACTTCACTTTTGTTGATATACATGTCCTCAGTGGGCAGGCAAGCCAGCCAACCTTCTTAACAATCTTGGCAAATGTTACCATAACAACAACAACAAAAACCCCTAAGAAACATAACAAGCAGCTACATCATTTTTAGTTTGTTTGGGTTTGTTTAATAGAGTATGAATATGTATTCATCTTTCTAGAACTATTATTTTGCCAGCCACACAGTTTGACTTCTACGATAAAGTTGAAGATTTTGAAAACACAATTCAGTTTTGTGTTTATAATGTCAAAGAATTAATGTAAAATTCAATTGATAATCAAAATGAGAAGAGCTTACTTACTACTGAAAACGAATTCAGAACAAGCTGCTAATCAGATTTAAAAAACTATACAAAAGGAGATAAACCCATTTGCAATGGCCTGTGGGTGTAAACTAATGCTACCTATAAACCCATTGCTGTATATGCAAAAAGCGATAAAGTTCAAAGAAATTTTATGAAAACGCACCTTCGACTTTCAAATGGAAGATTATTCCAATGGTTAGATTTAGAACTTGAACATGTACTTTGAAAGAATGAGGTTAGAAATGAATGTATTTGTGTTGGGAGAGATTTTAGATTCATGGAGCAAAGACTATCTTGTTTTGGATCTGGTATAGGGAAAGGCTCACAGTTGAGAGACTTTCTGTAGCCTGTCAGTAAACTATTGTGTCCTCTTTGTGTTCATATGGAACCCCATGCACCCATCTACTGTATTTATCATAATGGATTATAACGGTTTATCTCCCTCACTAGACTGTACTTTCCTGAAGGACAGTTAAAATCCTATTTGTAGATTCCATGTTTGTGACTTCACATCCCTGCTAAAATTTATTTGTAACCTCCAAAGCAGTACAGCACTTTTGCTGTCATTCACAGACATGCACAGAGCAGGAACAGTTTAAGTCACCTCATGCACCTGTTCAGCCGATACTGAACAGAGGGCCAGGCTCTGTCTTCTTGTTTCAGCTCTTCTACTGTAAACAAGCATCTTTTTTTACAACCTGTGTCATGCCACATGCTTCACATTTTTGTGTTTTGAGTTGGTTATGTTGCTGCTTAACATGGTCCCTAAGCAGAGGGAAAGAGCCGTCTGGTCTAATGTTCCCAAGCGCAAGAAGATTATAACATGCCTTACACAGAAACTACAGGTGTTAGGAAGCTTTGCTCAGGATGAATGGCAGTGCTGCTGGCCATGGGCTGGTTCAATGTTTTTTTTTTTTTTTTTTTAATTTTTTTTTCTTTTTTTATTTATTTATGATAGTCACAGAGAGAGAGAGGCAGAGACACAGGCAGAGGGAGAAGCAGGCTCCATGCACCGGGAGCCCGACGTGGGATTCGATTCCGGGTCTCCAGGATCGCGCCCTGGGCCAAAGGCAGGCGCCAAACCACTGCGCCACCCAGGGATCCCGGGCTGGTTCAATGTTAATGAATCAACAATATATATTAAACAAGGTGCTTTAAACAGAAACACACATAGAACATGGTTATAGATCATTTGACAAAAATGTTCTGAACAGAGGCTCTCAGGGACAATTGTATTTCTCCCTGGGAGAACCAGGAGCAATGGTTCAGTGTTGATTAATTCCCTGTTTGCAATGACTTTATAGAACATAACTACCCCCCAAGTAACGAGAGTTGACTGTATATGTTATTTCTGTATGCTTAGCACTTAGTGTTTCGTGGATGGCACAAGAGTTTTATAAGCAAATGCCCAAATATAGGAAATTGGGAAGAATAAATCAGCTTATTGAAAATGATAACTACTGAGTTCAGGAATCAGGGTTTTAATACCACAGGGGTAATGGGAAGCCATTGGAAAGTTTCTCCGGGAATTGCAGGCATTGATTAAATGTGCGAGGTGGTGTGATGAACAGACTGAATAAACCTGGGGACCTGCTCTCAAGGAGCCACTACAGAAGCTCCAAAAGTTCCTTTAGGAAGATCAATTTCACAGGAATTATAGGATGGATAGAATTGAGAGAAATTGAAGACCCCAAACCAAGGGTGCAGCTACAATAGCCATCCTGATATGATGTGGTAAAGATCAGAATTAGGGCGCTGGCAGGTGGAAGGGGGAAGTAAGGGCACATACTTGGCGCTTTTTTTAAGATTTTATTTATTTGAGATAGACCATGTGCAGGGGGGCAGGGGGAGGGACAAAGGGGGAGGAGATCTCAGGCAGACTCACAGACACTGTGCTGAGTGTGGGTCTGACCTGGGCTCAATCTTATCACCCTGAGATCTTGACCTGAGCCAAAATCAAGAGTCAGACACTCATCCAATTGAGCCATCCAGGCGCCCTGATACTTGACTTATTGTGAAGTAAAAATCAGCAGTAAATAACTTGATACAGAGAATGAGGGAGTTGGGAGGGCCAGTTAAATCCTATAGTCTGCTACCGCCTGACTTTGTTAGTTCCTGTGCTTGCAAATGTGTGTCAATCACGTTTCCCCTCATCTAAGGTTATTACTCTGTGCTGTGCTGAGTCTTCTTTTTTTTTTAATTTATGATAGTCATACAGAGAGAGAGAGAGAGGCAGAGACACAGGCAGAGGGAGAAGCAGGCTCCATGCACCGGGAGCCTGACGTGGGATTTGATCCTGGGTCTCCAGAATTGCACCCTGGGCCAAAGGCAGGTGCCAAACCGCTGCACCACCCAGGGATCCCCTGTGCTGAGTCTTCTAAGGCACCAGTGATGAAGCCACAATCCTCATCTGTTACAACTAAGCAGCTAATGAATTAATTGCCTAAGGTTTTGGGTGATGATTAGGGACAATAGATGTAGTTTTATAATTAATAGTGAATTTTTATAGCTAATTGTGAAATTTTGTCAGAGGGGTGGGAGTCCAGAACACACCGAATTATCCCTTTAAAAGAAACCTGAAAAGATGTGCCATGCAAATGATTTCTGCTCTAATGTCAAGTTATGTCCAGCACTGTCCAGTTAAATATTACCAATGCAAATTTTACTGCTACATTTGCAAGAGGGTAGGACAGACCTATTGTTCACTGAGAAATTAATTGCATGTGAAAAAAATAGACCCAAGGATTAGTATCAATTATGCTTTCAGTGGCATATGTAAGGCAGTAAGATTGTTTAATTTTGTAAAGTAAATCATTCATTATGAAGTGCTTGGTATCTTTCTTTACATTTTCCATCAGTTGAGAAATAAAACTTTTTCTCTCAGCATGATATCGACAGAGAGCTTTACAGTTTGGAAAGCTATTTAGTTAAACTTTGTGTTAAAATACTTTCTCAGTGTGCTTCTTTCTTATTAAAAGTCATTTTCTAAAGAGACAATTTGTATCTTACTACAGGCTGTTTGCATTGCCAGCTATTTTATAAGGTTATGCAAGCCTGGTATCATATTTGGACCAGTTGAAATAATTTTTTTTTCCTGGCCAACTCATCTCCAATATGATATGTAGTTGTCTTTATGTCAGTTTTCAAGAGATAATTTGAATGGTCTTCTAAACTAGTAGTATTTATTCTGTCTGTGGCTAAATACTACATGTGTTTTACTCAAGATTAAAAATCAAAGGAGTTTTGATGTTCTTTATCTTTTTTCATCTGTTTTGAGTTTAACATATCTTTCTGAACAAAGCCATGTTTGTAAAGGATATTAAGTTTTGTTTGGCCATCTTCTCAACTGCAAGTGTACTCAATGGACCTTAATGCAAGGTTATGCTCCCTGGACTGATTGATATATAAACAGAAGACAGATGGTGTAGAGATGACTCTGATGATAATTCATTTTTCAGCTAGTCATGAAGATATTTTGATTACAGTGTGTTTAAGTAATTATAACACAGTCTGCAATGTTAGTCTTGCTGAGAAGGGAGCACATGGAAAACAAGTTACGTGTTATCCATGCCTAACAAAGGGTGCACTGTGGTGTAATGATTAGGACTGGCAGAGTTTAAAATATGTCATATAGTAAGGTAAGTCAATTAAGGGTAGACCAAATAAAAAAGGTAACTTCACAGTTTTCAGGCATAAATATTTGTTTTGGAAAGTATATAGATGTTACTATATAAAGGAACTAGTATTTTGACATTTAGGTAACAGTCTGTGTACAACTCATTAAAAAATTACATGGCTTGATTTTACATTTGTGTGAATCATAATTATCCCAGAGCTTGCTTTCTGTATCATGAATTTAAAACTGAAATCAGAGAGCTTACAGTTTAGTAGCACATTCTATTCCTGCTGTTAAAGTTTTTTTTTAAGTAGGCTCCACATCCAGGGTGGAGCCCAACATGGGGCCTGAACTCAGGACCCTGAGATTAAAACCAAGCTGAAACCAAGATTTGGCTGCTTAACCCACTGAGCCACCCAGACTCCCCGGCTGTTGTTAGTTTTGAAAAAAAAAAAATCTAAGCCAAATGTCACAAGGAGAAAAATAATTAGAGTTGTGTGGATAGATAGGCCACTTAAGTTTCATTCCTAAATACTAATTACAGTTTATACTTCTGTTTTTGGTCTCACATTAGAATAATTGATCGATTAGATGGAGTTCGTTTGCTATGGTCCCTGCTGAAAAATCCTCATCCAGATGTGAAGGCCAGCGCAGCTTGGGCCCTCTGTCCCTGCATCCAAAACGCTAAGGTAAGAACAGACTACAAATCAATCCCTTCTTGAATCTCTAATATTATATTGAATAATGTCATCACAGGTCACTAGTTGCTTTCGACTTATTTTTGGTCTGATTTATCTAGCAGAAAAGAGTACTGAATGTTTGTGCCAAAATAATTTTTGAGCAATGTCTTTTCCTGGTTAGTTTTTAAATGCCAAATGAAACTAGGCTCAGGTGGCAGCGCTTACCGTGTTCTACCTGGCTGGTGCAATTGAAACAGGTATGTCAGGTAAGTCAAGAGGAAGAAAAGTTGACTGTTCTTATCTCTTGGGTGATAAGAAAATTGTCTGTATATACCTACTACTTTAAGAAACATAAAATTACTTCTATCTTATTTATATAGCTTGAAATATGACAATGAAAGATCGTTAAGTTCTTTGTTACTTTGAAAAAGTAAAATACAAAGAACCAAGGATTAGCATCAATTAAAATAATTAAAATAAAGTAAAATTATTTCATGAATCCCACTTTTCTTAGCTTTCAATAAATACTGGATATAAAACCCATAAATAAAATTTTTACATGACAAAAAAAAAGGCTGAACTGGAAGTCTTTTAGCTCTTTTGTAAATTTATTATTTTCTTTAAAGATCTCTTTTCAGCTTGATTTAAAAAATCTAAAGGATTTTACTCCTATAATAAATTTAACATGACTCTAAATATCATTGTAAATATTTGTGACTAGAAATAATCTTTTGTAAAAAGTGAATTGTGATGTGTATTGATAATAGAAGAAATCTATTACAGACTGGTCAATGAGCTATTTTTTATATAAGAGCAAAATAAGTGTAATAAAACATAAAGATAAAAACACCTCAAGTGTCAACCTACATGAAAATGAACAACAGGATGATACTATGATCATACAACGCAGTAGTGAGAAACAAATGTATTTCAGTAATGTATTCATCAATATCAATACATCTTATAAATATATTGAGCAAAAATACCAAGTTTCAGAAGTAGATATATAACATAATTCCTATTCTTTAAGGTCCACAAAAATTTTTTAAATGTAAAACGTAAATGATAGTATTTAGGGATCATTTAGGGATCAAGAAAGAGTCCACTAAGGAAATATCACTACATATCCTTGATATCGATAAGCCAGTATTAAGAAGCAGAATTAACTTCAGAGGAAACAGATAACATAAGGAATATAATATGAAATTTTAAAAACTTATATCCTCGGAATGACCCAAGGGGAATACTATACCCAAAAAGGCTGTTATATTAAAAAAAAAGATACGTTCATAGATTAACAAAGGCTTTTTGGAGATTAAATATAGATTTGGTGTGGCATCTGGGTGGCTTAGTTGGTTGGACATCTGGCTCTTGATTTCAGCTCAGGTCATGATCTCAGAGTCCTCGGATCAAGCCTCATGTCAGGTTCCAAGCTCAGTGGGAATCTGCTTGAGGATTCCCTCCCTTTCCATCTCCCTCTGCCCTTTCCTCCCTCTAATAAATACATAAACAAATCTTAAAAATATATAGTTTTGGCAAAACAATAAATTTAATAGAAGAGACAAATACTAGATATGATTGAGTAATTATCTGAAAGATAAAGTCTAGTAAATAAGAATGCAAAGTAAAAGTAAAAAGAAAGTAGGCTGGTGATGGGGGAAAGTTTGAAAATATAGCACAAGAAAATACACAAAAGGAAAGAGAGCAATTGAAATAAAGAAAAATCATCATTTAAAAAATGGAGGGAAGATTCTGTAAAGTGAAGAGTTAAAGATTGTAGTCTTCAGATTGAAAAGATCCACTTAGTGCCAAGCAGGAAGAACAAAGACAGTTATCTATACCTTGACATAAATTCAGATTGGACATTTCCAGAAAATTAGAGGAAGGGAAAAAATTACATAAGAACAAGGATCACACCAGTATTAGACTTAACATCATTCACAATAAATTGTAAAAGAAAATGGAACAAATCCTTCACTGTCTTTAGAGGAAAGTATTTTTATCCTGGAATTCTATATCCTATAAAAACTAGCATTCAAGTGAGTATAGAGTAAGGACAGAATAAAGACATTTTTCTTTCAGAAATGTCAAGACTCAGGAAGCTTATTCCCCATAAACCTTTTCTGGAACAAAACCCCAACAACTTTAGACTATTTTCCAGCAAAACAAAACATTCTTTAAAAAAGAGAATAGCATTTGTTATAGAAACAATAATAAGCAAATAACTCACTGGAATTTATAGGTAAATATAAATTTTTGTTGATAATATGTCTCTCAAATTTTAGAAAATTTCTAAGAAAGAATTTAAAATTAATGACATAAAATAAAATAAAGGCAGATAATATTATCACAGTAGCAATCTGAATCTAAATTACTAGATGATTCAAAAAATGTATTGGGATCCCTGGGTGGCACAGCGGTTTGGCGCCTGCCTTTGGCCCAGGGCGCGATCCTGGAGACCCGGGATCGAATCCCACATCGGGCTCCCGGTGCATGGAGCCTGCTTCTCCCTCTGCCTATGTCTCTGCCTCTTTTTCTCTCTCTGTGACTATCATAAATAAATTTTAAAAAATTTTTAAAAAATTTAAAAAAATGTATTAGGTAGTGTAAAGTAACAGGTAAACACATATTAAAAGTCTTTACTTTTCCCAGAGAAGGATGCTGTGGATACTGGTTCATTCCCAATCATCACCAAAAATATAAACTTAAATACAGAATTTAATTTTGTTTTATGATGAGATACCATTTTGTATATAGATTAACAGTTCTACATAGTGCTGTTATGTGTAAATTATGTCCTTTATTCTCATGGATTTTAATTACAAATTTGCCTATTTACAAATTTGCCTATTTATCTTATTATCTGTAATAAGACATTCTGTAAGAGACACACCAGTATTTTCATTTTCATCATTCCTGCCCAGGATTTCTGTCCTGAATATCTGACTATTCTAGCAACCTAAACTGAACCACACTCAAACTAAACACAACCCATCATGCTTGTCTTTTAGCCCCTGGCCCCAAGTCCTACATTGGATCCAAGCCTCCATAAAGAGCTCCTACTTTTCCATTTCTATTGAATCTTCCCTGCGCATTATCTATTCCTACCACTTTAGTGTCTTTGAATTTTTCTCAAGGAAACCTCAGCCCCCATCTTATCACTCCTGAGGAAAGAGCAGATGCATGATCTCTGCTTGTTCACTACTCTTTAAAAAAAAATTCATTTATTTATTAATGAGAGACACAGAGAGAAGAAAGAGACATAGGCAGAGGGAGAAGCAGGCTCCATGCAGGGACCCCAATGTGGGACTCAATCCCAGAACCCTGGGATCACCCCCCGATCAGAAGGCAGATGCTCAACCACTAAGCCAC
>NW_027554643.1:0-18584 GCF_053574225.1 Canis aureus
AATTGAAAAAGATCGATTCGATTCGATTAATTTCAATTCAATTCGATTATTTTTGATTCAATTCCATTCGATTCGATTCTTTTCTATTCGATTCGATTATTTTTGATTCTATTCGATTCTTTTCGATTCGATTAATTTCGATTCGATTTGATTCGATTCTTTTCAATTTGATTTGATTATTTTCTTTTTTTAATTTTTAAATTTATTTATGATAGTCACACACAGAGAGAGAGAGAGGCAGAGACACAGACAGAGGGAGAAGCAGGCTCCATGCACCGGGAGCCCAACGTGGGATTCAATCCCAGATCTCCAGAATCACGCCCTGGGCCAAAGGCAGGCTCTAAACTGCTGCGCCACCCAGGGATCCCCAATTTGATTATTTTCTATTCAATTCTATTCTATTCAATTATTTTCGGTTCAATTCGGTTTGATTATTTTTTAATTGATTTGATTCTTTTCGATTCGATTCGATTATTTTCGATTCGAATCAATTCGATTCTTTTCGAGTCTGTTATTTTAGATTCGATTTGATTTTTTGATTCGATTTGATTCTTTTCGATTCGAATCGATTCGATTCTTTTCGATTCGATTCTTTTCAATTCGATTCGATTCTTTTCGATTCGATTCGATTCGATTATATTTGATTCAATTCGATTGGCTTAGATTCGATTCGATTCGATGGGAATCGATTATTTTTGATTCAATTTGATGGGATTCGATTCTTTTCGATTTGATTCGATTCTTTTTGATTTGACTCCATTTTTTCGATTCAATTAGATTCTTTTGGATTCGTAACGATTCTTTTCCATTCGATTCGATTCTTTTCGATTTGATTCGATTCGATTCTTTTCAATTCGATTCATTCAAATAATCGAATCAAATCAAATTGAATCGAAAAGATTTGATTCGAATCGAATAGAAAAGAATCGAATCTAATTGAATCGAATCAAAAAGAATCAAATCGAATTGAATCTAATCGAAAAGAATCGAATTGAATCGAATCAAAAAGATCTACACGAATTGAAAAAAATGGAATCAAATCGAATAGAATCGAAAAGAATCGAATCGAATCGAAAGAATCGAATCAAATCGACAAAAATCAAATCAAATTGAATTGAATCGAACAGAATTGAATCGAATGACATCGAAAAGAAGCGAATCGAAAAGAATCGAATCCAATAGAAAAGAACCGAATCGAATTGAATCAAATCGAAAGGAATCGAATAAAATCAAAAATAATCAAAACGAATTGAAAAATCGAATCGATTTGATTAATTTCGGTTCGATTCGATTATTTTTGATTCAATTCGTTTTGATTCGATTATTTTCTATTCGATTTGATTATTTTTGATTCGATTCGATTCTTTTCGATTCGATTAATTTCGATTCGATTTGATTCGATTCTTTTCAATTCGATTTGATTTTCTTTTTTTTTAATTTTTAAATTTAGTTTTGATAGTCACACAGAGAGAGAGAGAGAGGCAAAGACACAGACAGAGGGAGAAGCAGGCTCCATGCACCGGGAGCCCAACGTGGGATTCAATCCCAGATCTCCAGAATCACGCCCTGGGCCAAAGGCAGGCGCTAAACCGCTGCGCCACCCAGGGATCCCCGATTTGATTATTTTCTATTCAATTCTATTCTATTCGATTATTTTCAGTTCGATTCGATTGCATTTGATTCGATTATTTTCGATTCAATTCGGTTTGATTATTTTTGAATTGATTTGATTCTTTTCGATTTAAATCGATTCGATTCTTTTCGATTCCATTATTTTATTTTTTTTTAAACTAGATTAATTATTTATTTATTTATTTATGATAGTCACAGAGAGAGAGAGGCAGAGACATAGGCAGAGGGAGAAGCAGGCTCTATGCACCGGGAGCCCGATGTGGGATTCGATCCAGGGTCTCCAGGATTGCGCCCTGGGCCAAAGGCAGGCGCCAAACTGCTGCGCCACCCAGGGATCCCTGATTCCATTATTCTAGATTTGATTCGATTTTTTGATTCGATTCGATTATTTTTGATTCAATTCGATTGGATTATTTTCGATTCGGTTCTATTCGAACCGATTATTTTCGATTCAATTCGATTCGATGCGATTATTTTCCATTTGATTCGATTATTTTCGATTCGATTTGATTAATTTTGATTCGATACGATTATTTTCAATTCAATTCAATACAATTTGATTATTTCTTATTCTATTTGATTGGATTCGATTCGATTTTTTTGATTCGATTCGATTATTTTTTATTAGATTCAATTCTTTTCGATTCGATTCGATTTGATTCTATTCGATTATTTTCGATTCAATTCGGTTCGATTCGAATCGATTATTTTCGATTCAATTCAATTCGATTCGGTTCGATAATTTTCGATTTGATTCGATTATTTTGTATTCGATTCAATTCGATTCGAATCGAGTATTTTCGATTCGATTATATGCGAATCAGTTTGGTTCGATTCGATTCGATTATTTTCGATTCAAATCAGTTCGATTCGATTATTTTAGATTCAATTCGGTTCGATTGGGTTTGATTATTTTCGATTTGATTCGATTCGATTCGATTATTTTCGATTCGATTCTATTGGATTCGTTTAGATTATTTTCAATTCGATTCGATTCTTCAATTCGATTCGATTATTTTCGATTCACTTCATTTCTATTATTTCCGGTTCGATTCGATGCGAATCTTTTCGATTTGATTATTTTCGATTTGATTATTTTCGATTCGATTCGATTCTTTTCAATTCGATTCGAATCCTTTCGATTCGGTTCGATTATTTTCGCTTCAAATCAATTCTTTTCGATTTGATTCTTTTCCTTTTTTAAATTTCTTTTACAGATTTTATTTAGTTATTCATAGAGACACAGCTAGAGAGAGAGAGGCAGAGACACAGGCAG
This sequence comes from Canis aureus, assembly GCF_053574225.1. Taxonomy (NCBI): domain Eukaryota; kingdom Metazoa; phylum Chordata; class Mammalia; order Carnivora; family Canidae; genus Canis; species Canis aureus. The sequence goes on from NW_027554643.1 coordinate 2,909, forward strand.
AGGGAGAAGCAGGCTCCATCCAGGGAGCCTGATGTGTGACTCAATCCCGGGTCTCCAGGATCACACCCTGGGCTGCAGGCAGCGCTAAACCGCTGCGCCACTGGGGCTGCCCTTTATTCTATTTTTTTCGATTCGATTCAATATTTTTGATTCGAATCGACTTGATTCTTTTTGATTTGATTATTTTAGATTCGATTCGGTTCGATTATTTTCAATTTGATTCTATTCGATTCGATTTTTCTCAATTCTATTCTGTTCTTTTCGATTCAATTCGATTATATTCGATTCAATTCGATTGGTTTATATTCGATTCGATTCGATGGGAATCGATTATTTTTTATTCGATTCGATTTGATTCAATTATTTTCAATTCAATTCTATTCGATTATTTTCATTTCAATTCGATTCGATTCGATTTGATTATAATGAATTCTTTTCAATTCTATTTGAATACTTTTAATTCAATTCGATTCGATTATTTTTGATTCGATTCTATTTTTTCGATTTGATTATTTTCGATTCAATTTGATTCGATTCGATTCGATTCGATTATTTTCAATTTGATTCTATTCGATTCGATTCAATTCTTTTCTATTCTATTCGTATCACCTCGATTCTTTTCGATTCGATTATTTTAGATTCGATTCGATTATTTTCAATTTGATTTGATTATTTTTGATTCGATTCGATTCTTTTCAATTCAATTCGATTCTTTTCGATTCGATTCGATTACTTTCAATTCTCTTCTTTTCCATTATTTTCGATTCAATTCGATGTGAATCGATTATTTTTGAATCTATTCGTTTCAATTCGATTCGATTCAATTTGATTAGATTCGATTATTTTAGATTCGATTCGAATCGATTCCATTAATTTTTATTCGATTCGATAATTTTTTATTCAATTCGATTATTTTCGATTCGATTCGATGGATTCGATTCGTTTATTTTCGATTCTATTTGATTATTTTTGATTCGATTCGATTCTTTTCAATTTGATTCGATTCTTTTCGATTCGACTCGATTTTTTTCGATTCGATACGATTCTTTTCCATTCGATTCGATTCTTTTCGATTCGATTCATTCGAATAATCTAATCAAATCAAATTGAATCGAAAAGATTTGATTCGAATCGAATAGAAGAGAATCGAATCGAATCGAATTGAAAGAATCGAATCGAATCAAATCGAAAAGAATCGAATCGAATCAAATCAAAAAGAATCTAAACGAATTGAAAAAATCGAATCGAATTTAATACAATCGAAAAGAATCGAATCGAAAGAATCGAATCAAATCGACAAAAATTGAATCAAATTGAATTGAATCGAACATTATCGAATCAAATGACATCGAAAAGAAGCGAATCGAAAAGAATCGAATCCAATAGAAAAGAATCGAATCGAATTGAATCAAATTGAAAGGAATCGAATCAACAAAAAGAATCGAAACCAATTGAAAAAGATCGATTCGATTCGATTAATTTCAATTCAATTCGATTATTTTTGATTCAATTCCATTCGATTCGATTCTTTTCTATTCGATTCGATTATTTTTGATTCTATTCGATTCTTTTCGATTCGATTAATTTCGATTCGATTTGATTCGATTCTTTTCAATTTGATTTGATTATTTTCTTTTTTTAATTTTTAAATTTATTTATGATAGTCACACAGAGAGAGAGAGAGAGGCAGAGACACAGACAGAGGGAGAAGCAGGCTCCATGCACCGGGAGCCCAACGTGGGATTCAATCCCAGATCTCCAGAATCACGCCCTGGGCCAAAGGCAGGCTCTAAACTGCTGCGCCACCCAGGGATCCCCAATTTGATTATTTTCTATTCAATTCTATTCTATTCAATTATTTTCGGTTCAATTCGGTTTGATTATTTTTTAATTGATTTGATTCTTTTCGATTCGATTCGATTATTTTCGATTCGAATCAATTCGATTCTTTTCGAGTCTGTTATTTTAGATTCGATTTGATTTTTTGATTCGATTTGATTCTTTTCGATTCGAATCGATTCGATTCTTTTCGATTCGATTATTTTCAATTCGATTCGATTCTTTTCGATTCGATTCGATTCGATTATATTTGATTCAATTCGATTGGCTTAGATTCGATTCGATTCGATGGGAATCGATTGTTTTTGATTCAATTTGATGGGATTCGATTCTTTTCGATTTGATTCGATTCTTTTTGATTTGACTCCATTTTTTCGATTCAATTAGATTCTTTTGGATTCGTAACGATTCCTTTCCATTCGATTCGATTCTTTTCGATTTGATTCGATTCGATTCTTTTCAATTCGATTCATTCAAATAATCGAATCAAATCAAATTGAATCGAAAAGATTTGATTCGAATCGAATAGAAAAGAATCGAATCTAATTGAATCGAATCAAAAAGAATCAAATCGAATTGAATCTAATCGAAAAGAATCGAATTGAATCGAATCAAAAAGATCTACACGAATTGAAAAAAATGGAATCAAATCGAATAGAATCGAAAAGAATCGAATCGAATCGAAAGAATCGAATCAAATCGACAAAAATCAAATCAAATTGAATTGAATCGAACAGAATTGAATCGAATGACATCGAAAAGAAGCGAATCGAAAAGAATCGAATCCAATAGAAAAGAACCGAATCGAATTGAATCAAATCGAAAGGAATCGAATAAAACCAAAAATAATCAAAACGAATTGAAAAATCGAATCGATTTGATTAATTTCGGTTCGATTCGATTATTTTTGATTCAATTCGTTTTGATTCGATTATTTTCTATTCGATTTGATTATTTTTGATTCGATTCGATTCTTTTCGATTCGATTAATTTCGATTCGATTTGATTCGATTCTTTTCAATTCGATTTGATTTTCTTTTTTTTTAATTTTTAAATTTAGTTTTGATAGTCACACAGAGAGAGAGAGAGAGGCAAAGACACAGACAGAGGGAGAAGCAGGCTCCATGCACCGGGAGCCCAACGTGGGATTCAATCCCAGATCTCCAGAATCACGCCCTGGGCCAAAGGCAGGCGCTAAACCGCTGCGCCACCCAGGGATCCCCGATTTGATTATTTTCTATTCAATTCTATTCTATTCGATTATTTTCAGTTCGATTCGATTGCATTTGATTCGATTATTTTCGATTCAATTCGGTTTGATTATTTTTGAATTGATTTGATTCTTTTCGATTTAAATCGATTCGATTCTTTTCGATTCCATTATTTTATTTTTTTTTAAACTAGATTAATTATTTATTTATTTATTTATGATAGTCACAGAGAGAGAGAGGCAGAGACATAGGCAGAGGGAGAAGCAGGCTCTATGCACCGGGAGCCCGATGTGGGATTCGATCCAGGGTCTCCAGGATTGCGCCCTGGGCCAAAGGCAGGCGCCAAACTGCTGCGCCACCCAGGGATCCCTGATTCCATTATTCTAGATTTGATTCGATTTTTTGATTCGATTCGATTATTTTTGATTCAATTCGATTGGATTATTTTCGATTCGGTTCTATTCGAACCGATTATTTTCGATTCAATTCGATTCGATGCGATTATTTTCCATTTGATTCGATTATTTTCGATTCGATTTGATTAATTTTGATTCGATACGATTATTTTCAATTCAATTCAATACAATTTGATTATTTCTTATTCTATTTGATTGGATTCGATTCGATTTTTTTGATTCGATTCGATTATTTTTTATTAGATTCAATTCTTTTCGATTCGATTCGATTTGATTCTATTCGATTATTTTCGATTCAATTCGGTTCGATTCGAATCGATTATTTTCGATTCAATTCAATTCGATTCGGTTCGATAATTTTCGATTTGATTCGATTATTTTGTATTCGATTCAATTCGATTCGAATCGAGTATTTTCGATTCGATTATATGCGAATCAGTTTGGTTCGATTCGATTCGATTATTTTCGATTCAAATCAGTTCGATTCGATTATTTTAGATTCAATTCGGTTCGATTGGGTTTGATTATTTTCGATTTGATTCGATTCGATTCGATTATTTTCGATTCGATTCTATTGGATTCGTTTAGATTATTTTCAATTCGATTCGATTCTTCAATTCGATTCGATTATTTTCGATTCACTTCATTTCTATTATTTCCGGTTCGATTCGATGCGAATCTTTTCGATTTGATTATTTTCGATTTGATTATTTTCGATTCGATTCGATTCTTTTCAATTCGATTCGAATCCTTTCGATTCGGTTCGATTATTTTCGCTTCAAATCAATTCTTTTCGATTTGATTCTTTTCCTTTTTTAAATTTCTTTTACAGATTTTATTTAGTTATTCATAGAGACACAGCTAGAGAGAGAGAGGCAGAGACACAGGCAGAGGGAGAAGCAGGCTCCATCCAGGGAGCCTGATGTGTGACTCAATCCCGGGTCTCCAGGATCACACCCTGGGCTGCAGGCAGCGCTAAACCGCTGCGCCACTGGGGCTGCCCTTTATTCTATTTTTTTCGATTCGATTCAATATTTTTGATTCGAATCGACTTGATTCTTTTTGATTTGATTATTTTAGATTCGATTCGGTTCGATTATTTTCAATTTGATTCTATTCGATTCGATTTTTCTCAATTCTATTCTGTTCTTTTCGATTCAATTCGATTATATTCGATTCAATTCGATTGGTTTATATTCGATTCGATTCGATGGGAATCGATTATTTTTTATTCGATTCGATTTGATTCAATTATTTTCAATTCAATTCTATTCGATTATTTTCATTTCAATTCGATTCGATTCGATTTGATTATAATGAATTCTTTTCAATTCTATTTGAATACTTTTAATTCAATTCGATTCGATTATTTTTGATTCGATTCTATTTTTTCGATTTGATTATTTTCGATTCAATTTGATTCGATTCGATTCGATTCGATTATTTTCAATTTGATTCTATTCGATTCGATTCAATTCTTTTCTATTCTATTCGTATCACCTCGATTCTTTTCGATTCGATTATTTTAGATTCGATTCGATTATTTTCAATTTGATTTGATTATTTTTGATTCGATTCGATTCTTTTCAATTCAATTCGATTCTTTTCGATTCGATTCGATTACTTTCAATTCTCTTCTTTTCCATTATTTTCGATTCAATTCGATGTGAATCGATTATTTTTGAATCTATTCGTTTCAATTCGATTCGATTCAATTTGATTAGATTCGATTATTTTAGATTCGATTCGAATCGATTCCATTAATTTTTATTCGATTCGATAATTTTTTATTCAATTCGATTATTTTCGATTCGATTCGATGGATTCGATTCGTTTATTTTCGATTCTATTTGATTATTTTTGATTCGATTCGATTCTTTTCAATTTGATTCGATTCTTTTCGATTCGACTCGATTTTTTTCGATTCGATACGATTCTTTTCCATTCGATTCGATTCTTTTCGATTCGATTCATTCGAATAATCTAATCAAATCAAATTGAATCGAAAAGATTTGATTCGAATCGAATAGAAGAGAATCGAATCGAATCGAATTGAAAGAATCGAATCGAATCAAATCGAAAAGAATCGAATCGAATCAAATCAAAAAGAATCTAAACGAATTGAAAAAATCGAATCGAATTTAATACAATCGAAAAGAATCGAATCGAAAGAATCGAATCAAATCGACAAAAATTGAATCAAATTGAATTGAATCGAACATTATCGAATCAAATGACATCGAAAAGAAGCGAATCGAAAAGAATCGAATCCAATAGAAAAGAATCGAATCGAATTGAATCAAATTGAAAGGAATCGAATCAACAAAAAGAATCGAAACCAATTGAAAAAGATCGATTCGATTCGATTAATTTCAATTCAATTCGATTATTTTTGATTCAATTCCATTCGATTCGATTCTTTTCTATTCGATTCGATTATTTTTGATTCTATTCGATTCTTTTCGATTCGATTAATTTCGATTCGATTTGATTCGATTCTTTTCAATTTGATTTGATTATTTTCTTTTTTTAATTTTTAAATTTATTTATGATAGTCACACAGAGAGAGAGAGAGAGGCAGAGACACAGACAGAGGGAGAAGCAGGCTCCATGCACCGGGAGCCCAACGTGGGATTCAATCCCAGATCTCCAGAATCACGCCCTGGGCCAAAGGCAGGCTCTAAACTGCTGCGCCACCCAGGGATCCCCAATTTGATTATTTTCTATTCAATTCTATTCTATTCAATTATTTTCGGTTCAATTCGGTTTGATTATTTTTTAATTGATTTGATTCTTTTCGATTCGATTCGATTATTTTCGATTCGAATCAATTCGATTCTTTTCGAGTCTGTTATTTTAGATTCGATTTGATTTTTTGATTCGATTTGATTCTTTTCGATTCGAATCGATTCGATTCTTTTCGATTCGATTATTTTCAATTCGATTCGATTCTTTTCGATTCGATTCGATTCGATTATATTTGATTCAATTCGATTGGCTTAGATTCGATTCGATTCGATGGGAATCGATTGTTTTTGATTCAATTTGATGGGATTCGATTCTTTTCGATTTGATTCGATTCTTTTTGATTTGACTCCATTTTTTCGATTCAATTAGATTCTTTTGGATTCGTAAGGATTCCTTTCCATTCGATTCGATTCTTTTCGATTTGATTCGATTCGATTCTTTTCAATTCGATTCATTCAAATAATCGAATCAAATCAAATTGAATCGAAAAGATTTGATTCGAATCGAATAGAAAAGAATCGAATCTAATTGAATCGAATCAAAAAGAATCAAATCGAATTGAATCTAATCGAAAAGAATCGAATTGAATCGAATCAAAAAGATCTACACGAATTGAAAAAAATGGAATCAAATCGAATAGAATCGAAAAGAATCGAATCGAATCGAAAGAATCGAATCAAATCGACAAAAATCAAATCAAATTGAATTGAATCGAACAGAATTGAATCGAATGACATCGAAAAGAAGCGAATCGAAAAGAATCGAATCCAATAGAAAAGAACCGAATCGAATTGAATCAAATCGAAAGGAATCGAATAAAATCAAAAATAATCAAAACGAATTGAAAAATCGAATCGATTTGATTAATTTCGGTTCGATTCGATTATTTTTGATTCAATTCGTTTTGATTCGATTATTTTCTATTCGATTTGATTATTTTTGATTCGATTCGATTCTTTTCGATTCGATTAATTTCGATTCGATTTGATTCGATTCTTTTCAATTCGATTTGATTTTCTTTTTTTTTAATTTTTAAATTTAGTTTTGATAGTCACACAGAGAGAGAGAGAGAGGCAAAGACACAGACAGAGGGAGAAGCAGGCTCCATGCACCGGGAGCCCAACGTGGGATTCAATCCCAGATCTCCAGAATCACGCCCTGGGCCAAAGGCAGGCGCTAAACCGCTGCGCCACCCAGGGATCCCCGATTTGATTATTTTCTATTCAATTCTATTCTATTCGATTATTTTCAGTTCGATTCGATTGCATTTGATTCGATTATTTTCGATTCAATTCGGTTTGATTATTTTTGAATTGATTTGATTCTTTTCGATTTAAATCGATTCGATTCTTTTCGATTCCATTATTTTATTTTTTTTTTAACTAGATTATTTATTTATTTATTTATTTATGATAGTCACAGAGAGAGAGAGGCAGAGACATAGGCAGAGGGAGAAGCAGGCTCTATGCACCGGGAGCCCGATGTGGGATTCGATCCAGGGTCTCCAGGATTGCGCCCTGGGCCAAAGGCAGGCGCCAAACTGCTGCGCCACCCAGGGATCCCTGATTCCATTATTCTAGATTTGATTCGATTTTTTGATTCGATTCGATTATTTTTGATTCAATTCGATTGGATTATTTTCGATTCGGTTCTATTCGAACCGATTATTTTCGATTCAATTCGATTCGATGCGATTATTTTCCATTTGATTCGATTATTTTCGATTCGATTTGATTAATTTTGATTCGATACGATTATTTTCAATTCAATTCAATACAATTTGATTATTTCTTATTCTATTTGATTGGATTCGATTCGATTTTTTTGATTCGATTCGATTATTTTTTATTAGATTCAATTCTTTTCGATTCGATTCGATTTGATTCTATTCGATTATTTTCGATTCAATTCGGTTCGATTCGAATCGATTATTTTCGATTCAATTCAATTCGATTCGGTTCGATAATTTTCGATTTGATTCGATTATTTTGTATTCGATTCAATTCGATTCGAATCGAGTATTTTCGATTCGATTATATGCGAATCAGTTTGGTTCGATTCGATTCGATTATTTTCGATTCAAATCAGTTCGATTCGATTATTTTAGATTCAATTCGGTTCGATTGGGTTTGATTATTTTCGATTTGATTCGATTCGATTCGATTATTTTCGATTCGATTCTATTGGATTCGTTTAGATTATTTTCAATTCGATTCGATTCTTCAATTCGATTCGATTATTTTCGATTCACTTCATTTCTATTATTTCCGGTTCGATTCGATGCGAATCTTTTCGATTTGATTATTTTCGATTTGATTATTTTCGATTCGATTCGATTCTTTTCAATTCGATTCGAATCCTTTCGATTCGGTTCGATTATTTTCGCTTCAAATCAATTCTTTTCGATTTGATTCTTTTCCTTTTTTAAATTTCTTTTACAGATTTTATTTAGTTATTCATAGAGACACAGCTAGAGAGAGAGAGGCAGAGACACAGGCAGAGGGAGAAGCAGGCTCCATCCAGGGAGCCTGATGTGTGACTCAATCCCGGGTCTCCAGGATCACACCCTGGGCTGCAGGCAGCGCTAAACCGCTGCGCCACTGGGGCTGCCCTTTATTCTATTTTTTTCGATTCGATTCAATATTTTTGATTCGAATCGACTTGATTCTTTTTGATTTGATTATTTTAGATTCGATTCGGTTCGATTATTTTCAATTTGATTCTATTCGATTCGATTTTTCTCAATTCTATTCTGTTCTTTTCGATTCAATTCGATTATATTCGATTCAATTCGATTGGTTTATATTCGATTCGATTCGATGGGAATCGATTATTTTTTATTCGATTCGATTTGATTCAATTATTTTCAATTCAATTCTATTCGATTATTTTCATTTCAATTCGATTCGATTCGATTTGATTATAATGAATTCTTTTCAATTCTATTTGAATACTTTTAATTCAATTCGATTCGATTATTTTTGATTCGATTCTATTTTTTCGATTTGATTATTTTCGATTCAATTTGATTCGATTCGATTCGATTCGATTATTTTCAATTTGATTCTATTCGATTCGATTCAATTCTTTTCTATTCTATTCGTATCACCTCGATTCTTTTCGATTCGATTATTTTAGATTCGATTCGATTATTTTCAATTTGATTTGATTATTTTTGATTCGATTCGATTCTTTTCAATTCAATTCGATTCTTTTCGATTCGATTCGATTACTTTCAATTCTCTTCTTTTCCATTATTTTCGATTCAATTCGATGTGAATCGATTATTTTTGAATCTATTCGTTTCAATTCGATTCGATTCAATTTGATTAGATTCGATTATTTTAGATTCGATTCGAATCGATTCCATTAATTTTTATTCGATTCGATAATTTTTTATTCAATTCGATTATTTTCGATTCGATTCGATGGATTCGATTCGTTTATTTTCGATTCTATTTGATTATTTTTGATTCGATTCGATTCTTTTCAATTTGATTCGATTCTTTTCGATTCGACTCGATTTTTTTCGATTCGATACGATTCTTTTCCATTCGATTCGATTCTTTTCGATTCGATTCATTCGAATAATCTAATCAAATCAAATTGAATCGAAAAGATTTGATTCGAATCGAATAGAAGAGAATCGAATCGAATCGAATTGAAAGAATCGAATCGAATCAAATCGAAAAGAATCGAATCGAATCAAATCAAAAAGAATCTAAACGAATTGAAAAAATCGAATCGAATTTAATACAATCGAAAAGAATCGAATCGAAAGAATCGAATCAAATCGACAAAAATTGAATCAAATTGAATTGAATCGAACATTATCGAATCAAATGACATCGAAAAGAAGCGAATCGAAAAGAATCGAATCCAATAGAAAAGAATCGAATCGAATTGAATCAAATTGAAAGGAATCGAATCAACAAAAAGAATCGAAACCAATTGAAAAAGATCGATTCGATTCGATTAATTTCAATTCAATTCGATTATTTTTGATTCAATTCCATTCGATTCGATTCTTTTCTATTCGATTCGATTATTTTTGATTCTATTCGATTCTTTTCGATTCGATTAATTTCGATTCGATTTGATTCGATTCTTTTCAATTTGATTTGATTATTTTCTTTTTTTAATTTTTAAATTTATTTATGATAGTCACACAGAGAGAGAGAGAGAGGCAGAGACACAGACAGAGGGAGAAGCAGGCTCCATGCACCGGGAGCCCAACGTGGGATTCAATCCCAGATCTCCAGAATCACGCCCTGGGCCAAAGGCAGGCTCTAAACTGCTGCGCCACCCAGGGATCCCCAATTTGATTATTTTCTATTCAATTCTATTCTATTCAATTATTTTCGGTTCAATTCGGTTTGATTATTTTTTAATTGATTTGATTCTTTTCGATTCGATTCGATTATTTTCGATTCGAATCAATTCGATTCTTTTCGAGTCTGTTATTTTAGATTCGATTTGATTTTTTGATTCGATTTGATTCTTTTCGATTCGATTCGATTCGATTATATTTGATTCAATTCGATTGGCTTAGATTCGATTCGATTCGATGGGAATCGATTATTTTTGATTCAATTTGATGGGATTCGATTCTTTTCGATTTGATTCGATTCTTTTTGATTTGACTCCATTTTTTCGATTCAATTAGATTCTTTTGGATTCGTAAGGATTCCTTTCCATTCGATTCGATTCTTTTCGATTTGATTCGATTCGATTCTTTTCAATTCGATTCATTCAAATAATCGAATCAAATCAAATTGAATCGAAAAGATTTGATTCGAATCGAATAGAAAAGAATCGAATCTAATTGAATCGAATCAAAAAGAATCAAATCGAATTGAATCTAATCGAAAAGAATCGAATTGAATCGAATCAAAAAGATCTACACGAATTGAAAAAAATGGAATCAAATCGAATAGAATCGAAAAGAATCGAATCGAATCGAAAGAATCGAATCAAATCGACAAAAATCAAATCAAATTGAATTGAATCGAACAGAATTGAATCGAATGACATCGAAAAGAAGCGAATCGAAAAGAATCGAATCCAATAGAAAAGAACCGAATCGAATTGAATCAAATCGAAAGGAATCGAATAAAATCAAAAATAATCAAAACGAATTGAAAAATCGAATCGATTTGATTAATTTCGGTTCGATTCGATTATTTTTGATTCAATTCGTTTTGATTCGATTATTTTCTATTCGATTTGATTATTTTTGATTCGATTCGATTCTTTTCGATTCGATTAATTTCGATTCGATTTGATTCGATTCTTTTCAATTCGATTTGATTTTCTTTTTTTTTAATTTTTAAATTTAGTTTTGATAGTCACACAGAGAGAGAGAGAGAGGCAAAGACACAGACAGAGGGAGAAGCAGGCTCCATGCACCGGGAGCCCAACGTGGGATTCAATCCCAGATCTCCAGAATCACGCCCTGGGCCAAAGGCAGGCGCTAAACCGCTGCGCCACCCAGGGATCCCCGATTTGATTATTTTCTATTCAATTCTATTCTATTCGATTATTTTCAGTTCGATTCGATTGCATTTGATTCGATTATTTTCGATTCAATTCGGTTTGATTATTTTTGAATTGATTTGATTCTTTTCGATTTAAATCGATTCGATTCTTTTCGATTCCATTATTTTATTTTTTTTTAAACTAGATTAATTATTTATTTATTTATTTATGATAGTCACAGAGAGAGAGAGGCAGAGACATAGGCAGAGGGAGAAGCAGGCTCTATGCACCGGGAGCCCGATGTGGGATTCGATCCAGGGTCTCCAGGATTGCGCCCTGGGCCAAAGGCAGGCGCCAAACTGCTGCGCCACCCAGGGATCCCTGATTCCATTATTCTAGATTTGATTCGATTTTTTGATTCGATTCGATTATTTTTGATTCAATTCGATTGGATTATTTTCGATTCGGTTCTATTCGAACCGATTATTTTCGATTCAATTCGATTCGATGCGATTATTTTCCATTTGATTCGATTATTTTCGATTCGATTTGATTAATTTTGATTCGATACGATTATTTTCAATTCAATTCAATACAATTTGATTATTTCTTATTCTATTTGATTGGATTCGATTCGATTTTTTTGATTCGATTCGATTATTTTTTATTAGATTCAATTCTTTTCGATTCGATTCGATTTGATTCTATTCGATTATTTTCGATTCAATTCGGTTCGATTCGAATCGATTATTTTCGATTCAATTCAATTCGATTCGGTTCGATAATTTTCGATTTGATTCGATTATTTTGTATTCGATTCAATTCGATTCAAATCGAGTATTTTCGATTCGATTATATGCGAATCAGTTTGGTTCGATTCGATTCGATTATTTTCGATTCAAATCAGTTCGATTCGATTATTTTAGATTCAATTCGGTTCGATTGGGTTTGATTATTTTCGATTTGATTCGATTCGATTCGATTATTTTCGATTCGATTCTATTGGATTCGTTTAGATTATTTTCAATTCGATTCGATTCTTCAATTCGATTCGATTATTTTCGATTCACTTCATTTCTATTATTTCCGGTTCGATTCGATGCGAATCTTTTCGATTTGATTATTTTCGATTCGATTCGATTCTTTTCAATTCGATTCGAATCCTTTCGATTCGGTTCGATTATTTTCGCTTCAAATCAATTCTTTTCGATTTGATTCTTTTCCTTTTTTAAATTTCTTTTACAGATTTTATTTAGTTATTCATAGAGACACAGCTAGAGAGAGAGAGGCAGAGACACAGGCAGAGGGAGAAGCAGGCTCCATCCAGGGAGCCTGATGTGTGACTCAATCCCGGGTCTCCAGGATCACACCCTGGGCTGCAGGCAGCGCTAAACCGCTGCGCCACTGGGGCTGCCCTTTATTCTATTTTTTTCGATTCGATTCAATATTTTTGATTCGAATCGACTTGATTCTTTTTGATTTGATTATTTTAGATTCGATTCGGTTCGATTATTTTCAATTTGATTCTATTCGATTCGATTTTTCTCAATTCTATTCTGTTCTTTTCGATTCAATTCGATTATATTCGATTCAATTCGATTGGTTTATATTCGATTCGATTCGATGGGAATCGATTATTTTTTATTCGATTCGATTTGATTCAATTATTTTCAATTCAATTCTATTCGATTATTTTCATTTCAATTCGATTCGATTCGATTTGATTATAATGAATTCTTTTCAATTCTATTTGAATACTTTTAATTCAATTCGATTCGATTATTTTTGATTCGATTCTATTTTTTCGATTTGATTATTTTCGATTCAATTTGATTCGATTCGATTCGATTCGATTATTTTCAATTTGATTCTATTCGATTCGATTCAATTCTTTTCTATTCTATTCGTATCACCTCGATTCTTTTCGATTCGATTATTTTAGATTCGATTCGATTATTTTCAATTTGATTTGATTATTTTTGATTCGATTCGATTCTTTTCAATTCAATTCGATTCTTTTCGATTCGATTCGATTACTTTCAATTCTCTTCTTTTCCATTATTTTCGATTCAATTCGATGTGAATCGATTATTTTTGAATCTATTCGTTTCAATTCGATTCGATTCAATTTGATTAGATTCGATTATTTTAGATTCGATTCGAATCGATTCCATTAATTTTTATTCGATTCGATAATTTTTTATTCAATTCGATTATTTTCGATTCGATTCGATGGATTCGATTCGTTTATTTTCGATTCTATTTGATTATTTTTGATTCGATTCGATTCTTTTCAATTTGATTCGATTCTTTTCGATTCGACTCGATTTTTTTCGATTCGATACGATTCTTTTCCATTCGATTCGATTCTTTTCGATTCGATTCATTCGAATAATCTAATCAAATCAAATTGAATCGAAAAGATTTGATTCGAATCGAATAGAAGAGAATCGAATCGAATCGAATTGAAAGAATCGAATCGAATCAAATCGAAAAGAATCGAATCGAATCAAATCAAAAAGAATCTAAACGAATTGAAAAAATCGAATCGAATTTAATACAATCGAAAAGAATCGAATCGAAAGAATCGAATCAAATCGACAAAAATTGAATCAAATTGAATTGAATCGAACATTATCGAATCAAATGACATCGAAAAGAAGCGAATCGAAAAGAATCGAATCCAATAGAAAAGAATCGAATCGAATTGAATCAAATTGAAAGGAATCGAATCAACAAAAAGAATCGAAACCAATTGAAAAAGATCGATTCGATTCGATTAATTTCAATTCAATTCGATTATTTTTGATTCAATTCCATTCGATTCGATTCTTTTCTATTCGATTCGATTATTTTTGATTCTATTCGATTCTTTTCGATTCGATTAATTTCGATTCGATTTGATTCGATTCTTTTCAATTTGATTTGATTATTTTCTTTTTTTAATTTTTAAATTTATTTATGATAGTCACACACAGAGAGAGAGAGAGGCAGAGACACAGACAGAGGGAGAAGCAGGCTCCATGCACCGGGAGCCCAACGTGGGATTCAATCCCAGATCTCCAGAATCACGCCCTGGGCCAAAGGCAGGCTCTAAACTGCTGCGCCACCCAGGGATCCCCAATTTGATTATTTTCTATTCAATTCTATTCTATTCAATTATTTTCGGTTCAATTCGGTTTGATTATTTTTTAATTGATTTGATTCTTTTCGATTCGATTCGATTATTTTCGATTCGAATCAATTCGATTCTTTTCGAGTCTGTTATTTTAGATTCGATTTGATTTTTTGATTCGATTTGATTCTTTTCGATTCGAATCGATTCGATTCTTTTCGATTCGATTATTTTCAATTCGATTCGATTCTTTTCGATTCGATTATATTTGATTCAATTCGATTGGCTTAGATTCGATTCGATTCGATGGGAATCGATTGTTTTTGATTCAATTTGATGGGATTCGATTCTTTTCGATTTGATTCGATTCTTTTTGATTTGACTCCATTTTTTCGATTCAATTAGATTCTTTTGGATTCGTAACGATTCCTTTCCATTCGATTCGATTCTTTTCGATTTGATTCGATTCGATTCTTTTCAATTCGATTCATTCAAATAATCGAATCAAATCAAATTGAATCGAAAAGATTTGATTCGAATCGAATAGAAAAGAATCGAATCTAATTGAATCGAATCAAAAAGAATCAAATCGAATTGAATCTAATCGAAAAGAATCGAATTGAATCGAATCAAAAAGATCTACACGAATTGAAAAAAATGGAATCAAATCGAATAGAATCGAAAAGAATCGAATCGAATCGAAAGAATCGAATCAAATCGACAAAAATCAAATCAAATTGAATTGAATCGAACAGAATTGAATCGAATGACATCGAAAAGAAGCGAATCGAAAAGAATCGAATCCAATAGAAAAGAACCGAATCGAATTGAATCAAATCGAAAGGAATCGAATAAAACCAAAAATAATC
>NW_027554644.1:0-41984 GCF_053574225.1 Canis aureus
TATACAGTATTTTTTTTTCCAGATGAGGCAAACATTGACATTTATCTTCCAGTATTGCCATTAAATCTGTAATACATATTTAATTCAGACTTTAAGTTGTCAATGTACTCTAAAGCTGAGTGTAAACTGATATAAAGCTGAGTGTAAACTGATAGGTCCTCAATTTTTATGAAACATTGAATATATTTTAAGTGTTGGTTTGGTTCACATTTGATGTTTAATGATTTTTGACTGACCACAGGATACAGAAATGCTCAAGTCCTGTCTTAAATTACCTATTTCTCTTCTCCATGAAACATCCAATGGAAAGAGGCATATATAGGAACAAAGAAGAAATGAATTGGTCACTTTGACTTGTCCCCCTGCCCCAATTCTGAAAACTAATAAACTGAGCAGAAACACTTATTCTGAAATTGAAATATAATAGTGCAAAGACTTAACTCTCTGGTTATCCTCATGAGGCAGGAGATAAAGGGGTATAACCAGGCCTAAATATAGAATAAGAAAGAACAAATAAGAATGGTGAGGATGCCTTCCATGTGAGAATAGTTCAGGCTTACCTTCTTGCTTCAGCCTAAAAAAACAGGTTGGAGGAGGCATACATTGGATGTGCTTCTCTAATTCACAGCTCGTTTTTAGTCCGTGACTCCAGTGAGTATTTCAGATTCTGACTTTAAACAGTTAAGTGTTCTGTCTGGTGTTCAGGGGGCATGTAGAGGGATGGAAAGACCTCTACATATATATTACGGAAGTTTTGGTTTATTTGGAATTAATTAATTGCTTTACTTTTTCACAGCTCAGCCATCTAATCAGTCTCCAATGTCTTTAACTTCTGATGCATCATCCCCAAGATCGTATGTGTCTCCAAGAATAAGCATACCTCAGACTAACACAGTCCCTATCAAACCTTTGATTAGTACTCCTCCTGTTTCATCACAGCCAAAGGTATGTTGCTTTTGAGGGAAATTTGGAAAAGAAAGCACGAAAGCACTCACTTCTGGAAAAACAAGTTTAATGTTTTAGACTCTCTATTGTAGGAAAAGCCCTCTTTGAGAACGTGTAGTAGTGGTGGAGTGAATGATGGGTCAGCTTAGATGCAGGTTAGTCTCAGTAAATTGAGGACTCTAGAGGGAGTTGCATCTATGCTACTTTTAAACATTTTTTTAATTAAAAAATTATATTTATTTATTTACAGAGAGGGCATGGGGGGGGGAGGGCAGAGGGAGAAGCAGACCCCTTGCTGAGCTGGGAGCTCACTGGCGGCTTGATCCTAGTACCGGGAAGTCAGACACATAACTGACTGAGCCACCTAGGCACCCCCATCATATGTGTTACTTTTATACGCTGATTGTTTTCTCTTACTGGCTGAGATTTGTGACCTGGAGGAAGAGTGGGATAAAGAAGGATAAAATAATTGTCTTAATATTTGTAGAGTTTTTTAACTTTTTAAAAGATATAACCTGTTTTCCAGTGGCTTTCCTCCCATACTTTTATTTTAGAAATGAATCCATTTCTGTGCTAAGAGCTTAATAGTATTATATTTAACTTCACATCATGAGAATCAACTACTATTTGCTTCATTTAATAGATAAGAGAATTAAGCCTTCAGTTAAATCCAGTTTTTGTGGTGGAATCAGAATTTAAGGCCTAGGTCTTTCTGAACACAGAATCCATTTTACTAAGCTTATACTACCTGTGTTTCTCCAAGCAAAAGTTTGCATGAATGGCTCCTCAGAGACAGTTAGAAAATTGCTGGTCTCTTCTTATTGGAATATAAACCAGACCTTAACAACACTGCCTTCAGATTTTATACTATATCATTTGAGTCTTGCCCAAATTTTTTTTTTTTAAGATTTTATTTATTCGTGAGAGACACAGAGAAAGGCAGAAACACAGGCAGAGGGACAAGCAGGCTCCATGCAGGGAGCCCGATGTGGGACTTGATCCCAGTACTCTGGGATCACACCCTAGGTGGAAGGCAGACGCTTACCTGCTGAGCTACCCAGGTATCCCTTACCCAAAATTTCTTAAGCAAATCTTAGTCATACTCATTCTTTGCTTTGTAGTCCTATTACCAGCAAAACATTAAAAGATTTGGAAGTTGGTATATGCACAAATTGCAGTTTTTTTTCTTAATGGTAAATTTAAGAAATTCTTTTTAGTTAAAAAGTAGGCTATTTCAATCCTTCATGCTGAAGATTTTTTTTTTTAAGAAGGAACTTTTTTTTTTTAAGAATTTATTTATTTATTCATGAGAGACACAGAGAGAGAGAGAGAGAGAGAGGCAGGCAGAGAGAGAAGCAGGATCCATGTAGGGAGCCCGACGTGGGACTCGATCCTGGGACTCCAGAACCAGGCCCTGGGCCAAAGGCAGGTGCCAAACTGCTGAGCCACCCAGGAATCCCCTGAAGATTTTTTTTTTTTTAAGATTTTATTTTATTTTATTTTATTTTAATTTTTTATTTATTTATGATAGTCACACAGAGAGAGAGGCAGAGACGTAGGCAGAGGGAGAAGCAGGCTCCATGCACCAGGAGCCCGACGTGGGATTCGATCCGGGGTCTCCAGGATCACGCCCTGGGCCAAAGGCAGGCGCTAAACCACTGCGCCACCCAGGGATCCCTAAGATTTTATTTTTAAGCAGTCTCTACGCTTATCGTGGGGCTCGAACTCACAACCCTGAGATCCAAGAGTTGAATGCTCTACCTACTAAGCCAACCAGGGGTCTTGCCAAAATTTTATATTGAAATAAAGTTAAGGCTTAAAGCTTTAGGCTTTTTCACAGAAGCCTAAAAATAAAAACGTATTGAAAGATAACTTGAAATTGATGCTAGGACAGCTTTTAGGTCTTCCTTAGCTTATCCCTTCCCTATTTAAGTCATTTATCTAAACTCATTTTAGGGTCAGTCTGGATTGATACATTTAACTCAAAATTTAAAAAGAAATTAGTCTATTCTGCAATTTCATACTGTTTGCACTTTGTGAGAGAAGGAAAAAATTGTTTCAACAAAGGAGATCTTCTTAGAGCTTAAAACTCGTCAGGGTGTAGTATCTTAGGAGTACAATAAATAATGACTAAAAGTGATTGTAAAGTTTTACAATCAGTTATAAGATTAGCATTTCAAATCCCTTATGTATATGGGCATCAAATTTTTTTTTTAATTTTATTTATGATAGTCATACAGAGAGAGAGAGAGAGAGGCAGAGACATAGGCAGAGGGAGAAGCAGGCTCCATGCACCGGGAGCCTGACGCGGGATTCGATCCCGGGTCTCCAGGATCACGCCCTGGGCCAAAGGCAGGCGCCAAACCGCTGCGCCACCCAGGGATCCCCATCAAATTTTTTTTTAAGTGGGAATTCAGTATTAAGTAGACCTTATAAAAATGCTTATAAAAATGATTTTTATGTAGCCAGGCTATCCAGATTTGTTTGGGGGAATATTAAAAAAAAAAAAAAAAGGAAGAAAGAAGAAAAAAACAAAACTATTATTGGAGGATGTGACTTAATCACAAATGGCTGTCTGCCTTCGTGCCTTAATTCGGGGCTTGTGTTTAAAAGTACTTGTTTTCTTTTTCTGTGGCATGTAAGTATGTGTAGTGTACATATCCTCACTGACAATCATGGTCCTCTTGTTCCACCTCTGTAGGGTAACATGTCTTTGAAGACCACTCCAGTGTTGACTCATTCACTGGTAGACCAATCTATACGCTCTGCATATGTGGTTTAAATTTGAGCAGCTGTATTTGTATGATATAGTAACATTAATTTTTACTGATATAAAAATAACTGAATCAGAGGAGCTATCTTAGTGTATTAGAAAGAAAACTGGGCTCAACATTAGAGAACTAGTTTGTGTTCTTCTGCTTTACAAAAAGTAATCTTAAAGTCTTCTGGGCCATTTTATGAAGAAATTCTATGTTAGTCTCAAAATGAACGTGGCTCTTCTAACTGTGAACTTTGGGAAATTAATCTGACTGCAATTCTTGAAGTCTCTAGATTTTTCAGAGTTTAAGACTATCCAACTAGATTTGGAGGGGTGTGTGGATTTGGGGACCTGGATGACCATGATTTACACAATTAAATATGTCTATATCACTAATAATTATGAAACAATTAGGGGACAGCTCATGTTATCTTAAAAATTACTAAAGAATAGAAATAAGAGACTTCACATTGATAGTACTTTTGGTTTTATGTACTTTCCATGGTATTTATGTATATAATAGAAGCCTGTCTCACCAGATTTTGACATTTCAGGTTAGTACTCCAGTAGTTAAGCAAGGACCGGTTTCACAATCGGCCACACAGCAGCCTGTAACTGCTGACAAACAGCAAGGTCATGAACCTGTCTCTCCTCGAAGTCTTCAGCGCTCAAAGTAAGTTCATGTGTGTTGAAACATTTTTTCATTAATGTTGCATGCTGCATTGTTTGAATATTATAAAAATATATGTATAATAGAACTTGATCTTGTAAGAATCCATGGTTAGCCTAAGTTTTATGTATTATAAGATTTACAAAGGCAAATCTTACTCCAAGTAGGTTGTTGTCTCTAGTAATGAAGCCAGCTTATTTTTTGAAGAAAGTCATTCTTCAGATTTTACTTAATAGAATATGATAGGAGTAACAATATGTCATACTTGTACAAAGAGGGCACCTGATTTTATAATACTTGTTGGAAATGACATCATTTTTTAACCTCCTCATAGCAGTTTTAGATATGAGTGTATTGCTGAATCCAAAAATGGGAAATACTATTTCTCAACTGGTATGTGTCAGGTTTTCCTAAGAGCTTCAATTTTGACCCCTGTGTGGAGTGCTTGTCAGATAGGGCTGTATTGTGTTACATGTTTCTTTGTTAATTAACAAATACAACTTTAAATGATTTTCATTTGATTGATTTTCCTATTTTGATTTCTTGCTATGAGGTAGCAAAATAATTCAACTATTGTTTTTATTGTTGTTTTCTAAACAAGCATTTCAGAACTTTTACATCCAAATGAGAGTTGTTCCCTTCAAAATAATCACCTTGGGAAGCTGTCTACTTACTCCAGCAATGTTGCCATTGCTCAGAACATTTTTGGGAAATACTTCTTTTAAATTGTCTTTAGAGGCTGCAGTATTATTTTAAATATCCTCAGTGATGAAAACTCTTCATCCTTTGGGAGATTTAGTTTTTGGAAATAACTGAAATTCATTCAGAGCCAAGTCTGGTGAAGCAGGTAGGAAATCAACTTGGGTGATTAAAGTTTTGGTTCTTACCACCATATCCCCAAACCCTAGCCAAACCATACAGTTTTAAAAGAAGATAACTTATCTCAGAGTGTTATTTTGGGTCTTATTTTGCCACTAAACTCATTTGTTGCTGTCCAATAAAATGCCTGTATTTTGCTTCACATTATCTACCCTCTGATTCAGTATTTTGTTCTGACACTAAACAAAGGCAATAGATTTTTTCCCCCTCTTTATCTACATGTACTTAAGATGCAATACTCAGTTGTGCCTTATATCTACAACTGTTAAAATATGACCATTTCTTAGTTACATTCTGAGTAGTGTTTCTGGTATACAAAATCACAGGTTCTGCTGTCAAATTTGAAGAGCACTATTAGTTTAAATTTAACTGACATTACTGTTCTTAGAAGGGCCCTTTTTCCTCCCAAAAGTGTGTTTAAGGAGTACATGATATATAACTACACTTTGGATTTTAAATTCTATGTATTTGATGTTAAAATAACAGATTTTTCTTAGGAATTTGGATATCTTTAATTTAATAGAAGATATTGACAATTTTTAGGTATCTCCTTTTAAAAATATACTATACATTCAATTCTTTTTTCTCTTCCAGTAGCCAGAGAAGTCCATCGCCTGGTCCAAATCATACTTCTAGTAGTAATGCATCAAACGCAACAGTTGTACCACAGAATTCATCTGCCCGACCTACATGTTCATTAACACCTACGCTAGCAGCACACTTCAATGAAAATCTCATAAAACATGTTCAAGGATGGCCTGCAGATCATGCAGAGAAGCAAGTATGTTACATGATTCATAGCAGATGTTTTACCTTTGGATGAATGACAAAATATAATTTCTTCTAGAAAATCTAATCTAGATCACTGAATTTAAGCTACATTTAAAGTAATGTCTAATTAGATTGTCTATAGTCAGTGCATTAAATTAAATATTTGGTAAGCACTTATTTTAGGGCATTTATGAGATAACTTTTTATGGTTTCACATAAAATATTTTAATATACTCAGCATTTAGCACTGTGCTGAGTGCTTTATTTTCTCCACTTCTCAAAACTGTTAAG
The DNA here is from genome assembly GCF_053574225.1 of Canis aureus. Lineage (NCBI taxonomy): Eukaryota > Metazoa > Chordata > Mammalia > Carnivora > Canidae > Canis > Canis aureus. The sequence goes on from NW_027554644.1 coordinate 6,315, forward strand.
CAGTGCAGATGAGTTCTCCCATTTTACCATTGAAGACCCTTAAGACCAAATAAATTATATACCAAAGTCACCCAGTTAGAATAGTTATGAGGCTTAAAGCCAGGATGCTACTCAGCCAGCTGCTCTGATAGTTTTAGAACTTGTTCATACTATTACTCTTCTATCTCTCCACTAGACTAGCAAGTAGAAGTTAGAAAACAGTTTTGCTTTGGAATGAGGGACCTTTGGACATTCCAATTAACTGCCATTGGCTTCTCCCTTTTAGCAGCTTACTGACTGTCTGAAATTTTCTCTAAGTTCACAGAGGTAATATTGCATATCTTATGACATCAGAATACAGTGAAGTCCCTTTTAACATTGTTACACCTGAACTTTACTCTGGCTGACTCAGCATCTTATTAACCACGAATCATGAGCTCTTCTATCCTTAGTGCTATGCAATACTAAAATTGGAAATACTATATCCTCCAGAAGTTGAAGGGGGAAATCTTGGAAAAATACCTTCTTTCCACCATTAGACAGTTTTTTAAAGAAAATCCTTTTTCTCCTTTAGATTCACTATCATTTTTGTGGATTTAAAGGCGGATTGTTCTGTAATCTTGGTACAAAGTTGTCAGAAATTTAATGTTTTGGGGTTTTTGTTTTTTTTTTTTGTACGTGATTGTGGCATGTATGTGATCTTTATTTCTTTAATTATAGGCATCAAGATTGCGAGAAGAAGCCCATAATATGGGAAGTGTTCACATGTCAGAAATTTGTACTGAATTAAAAAATTTAAGATCTTTAGTCCGAGTATGTGAAATTCAAGCAACTTTGTGAGAGCAAAGGTAAGTTTTTCACTGACAAAGTTTTTGTCTTAGTATATCTTAAATCAGACTGAAGAATATAAATCAAATTTCATTTCTGAAATTTAAAGTTCTCTTTGATAGAACGTGTTCCATAACACTGTAACTGCATTTTTAAAAAACGATTGATTTAAGAGAGAGAGTGAGTGAGGTGGGTGGGGGGGAGCAGAGGCAGAGAATCTTTAAGCAGACTCCCTACTAAATGTGGAGCCTGATAACACGACTTGATCTCTAGACCCATAATAAGATCATGACCTGAGCCAAAACAAAGAGTTGAACTCTCAACCAACTGAGCCACCCAGGTGCCCCACACTATGATTACACTTTGTAATTTAATAATAATCCTGGTGAATGGTAATGGCATCTAGATTTTAGTTCTCTAACCCATGGTAGATGCTTCATTAGACTTTTGTCTTCTAACTCTGTAAAGTACAATAGTATTTAAATAGTGAAATGTTATAACACTGTTAACATATAATGTTAACTAAATGTTAACAACAACTGTTAACACAGTTGACAGCAACTAATTATAAAGGGTCTCCTCTTCAATTGAGGGTAGTATTTGGTTGCTGGCCATACTTGTTTCAGTTGAAATTTCAAATCACTGTAAACATTGTCTTTGGATATTTCCAAGATCCCTTGGAAATTTAATTGTCTAGCAAGTATATCTGTTTCTGAGGTGTTTTCACTTAAACTCTTCTTGTCTCTCAGTTTTTAATCTAGTATCCTACTCAAGCAAGGATATCTACATCCAAGTAAATAGGACAGATATTTTTTACATGTGTCTTATAAAATCAAGGACAAATTTTTAAGGGCCTCTCACATCCTATCTTTATAAGTCACTGGGTCACAAGTAGAGTTAGTCTTAACATGAATCTACAAATATTTAGTAAATACCAAGTTGGCATTTATAGTAAAAATTGAAAACTGTTTTTGTCTAATCCTTTATTAAATTCTCTGGAGTTGTATTTTGAATATCAACTGGGATTTGTTTATGATTGCTCTGAAAGTACTTCAAACATACATAAAACTTGACTACATTTTGGCTTAATAAGACAGGTGATTTGACTTTTAGGAAATTATTTGCTGCCCCAACTATTGACAACAGTATACACTGATTACCAAGCTATAAATACTATATAATTATGCCTATTTCACTGGTACAGGCAGTAAATATCATACTCCATAGAAAAGAAGGGTCAGAAGTTCATGGAAGGTTTATGAAGTTCATGGAAACCTAGTTAGCCGTGGAGTTTATTTTATTTTTTGTTTTAAATATGCTTGTTAATTGGAATTTGACTCAGCTTTCTTTATGAGCCTATGTTTATATTGAGAATTTGTTCTTCAAAATGATTAGCCTCTTGCACCTAGTTTATTCTAGGCTTATTCTGTTGTGGCCTAGAAAACATATTTGGCTCAGGTTGTGATCCCGTGGTACTGGGATCAAGTCCCACATCAGGCTCCCTGCAGGGAACCTACTTCTCCCTCTGCCTATGTCTCTGCTTCTGTATGTCTCATGAATAAAGAAATAAAATAAAATATGTGTCTCATATTTAATATGTGCTGCCTTTTGTGTGTATCTGTGGTGATACAGTAAATGACATTTTAAAAAATCAGTCTTTATAGTCAAATTAATTGAGAAATTGTTAGAAAACCAGGAGACATTCTAACTTTTGTCATCCTAGTGTTTCATGCATTCACTGGTCATTTTGTCTTAACTCTAGACTAACACATTTATTTATTTTTAAATATTTATTTATTTGAGATGGGGAGGGGCAGAGGGAGAGAGAATTTAGAGCAGACTCCCTGCTGAGCACAGAGCCTGCCATGGGGTTTGATCTCAGGACCGGACCTTAAGATCATGACCTGAGCCAAAAGCAAGAGTTGGGACACCCAACTGACTCAGCCACTCAGGTGCCCCTAGACCAATCCATTTTTAATTTCTTAGTTTTAACTGTAGTTATTCATTTTATCTTTTTTTAAACATTTTTAAAAGATTTTTTATTTATTTAAAAAAATTATTTATTCATGAGAGAGAGCAGCAGAGACAAAGGCAGAGGGAGAAGCAGACTCCATGCAGGGAGCCTGACGTGGGACTCGATCCCGGTCTCCAGGATCAGGCCCTGGGCTGAAGGCAGAGTTAAACTGCTGAGTTAAAACTAGACCTGCCCTACGACCAGCAATTGCACTGTTGGGGATTTACCCCAAAGATACAGATGCAGTGAAACGCCGGGACACCTGCACCCCGATGTTTCTAGCAGCAATGTCCACAATAGCCAAACTGTGGAAGGAGCCTCGGTGTCCATCGAAAGATGAATGGATAAAGAAGATGTGGTCTATGTATGGAATATTACTCAGCCATTAGAAACGACAAATATCCACCTTTTGCTTCGACGTGGATGGAATTGGAGGGTATTATGCTGAGTGAAATAAGTCAATCAGAGAAGGACAAACATTATATGGTGTCTCATTCATTTGGGGAATATAAAAATAGTGAAAAGGAATGAAGGGGAAAGAAGAGAAAATGAATGGGGAAATATCAGAGAGGGTGATAGAACATGAGAGACTCCTAACTCTGGGAAATGAACAAGGGGTGGTGGAATGGGAGGTGGGCGGGAGTTGGGGTGACTGGGTGACGGGCACTGAGGGGGGCACGTGATGGGATGAGCACTGGGTGTTATGCTGTGTGTTGGCAAATTGAACTCCAATAAAAAGAAATTTTTTTAATTTTTTAAAAAATTAAATAAATAATATAAAAATCATGTACTATGTATTTCCCTAAATTAAAGTGGAGTGAGTCAGAGCTCCAGGCGCTTGACAACTGCATCCCCTCACACTGTGTCAGTTTTGGGGCCATCATTGGAGACAGCCATGGTTCAGTGTGTTTCTGATCGCAGAGGTCCATGAGTCCCCAGGACACCAGATCAATTTTTGGAATTATTTACATACTTAGAACAATTGAGATAAAGAATAAGACTCTGGTGAACCAGGCAGATGGAAAACCTCTCTGAAGGTGACAAAAAGCCAACAGCTCTAAATCTACAGGAGCTTACCCCAAATGGACACAGCGATTCCCTGGGGCTCCCTGCTCCTACCTCCACAGTCTCTATCTTTATCTCCCCCATACTAGATCCAGGCGGGGTCACACACATATACATAAAGATTGGTTGGTTCCACAGTGACTCTACACTTCTTTCCTTTGAAGAATAGCATATGCTGCATGTCTCTAATAAGAAAGTAATACAGGTTCACTGCAGAATCTGGGAAAAAGTATAAGAGAGAAAGTAAAGGAAATTTAGGGAAAACTAATATAACATTTGGTTCTATGGCTTTCCAAACAGGTTTATATGTTTTTTAAAATGGGGTCATGCTGTACGTTTGCTTTTTCACTAAATTTCTACGTTTGCCTTACACCTTGTTAATAAATGATAATAATCTGCCATTTGGTCTTCCCTGATGTGAAAATGCTTTTTGCCTGTGAAATATAAACAGATTGAAAGAATTCAAAATCCAGCTTCATCCAGTTTAAACTTGAATATTGAGAGACTCAAATGTTATGAGAAGGGGTTATCTTTAGAATAATAATTACTAACTAACATTCATTGGATGCTTATTCTTATGTTAGGCATGATGCCAGGAACTCTAAAATGTTATCTGGTTAGATGCTTACAATAACCCTGTAAAATAGAATCATGGCCCTTATTTTCAAATGACACAGTAGCATAGAGGGGTCCAGAAACTCGCAAAGGACTCAGTTTGGCATTGGGGGTGGTGAGTCTTAGTGCCATGTCAGCCAAACTAAAGGTCATGTTTTTAACTACTGCATTCAATTATTCAAGTGGTCTCTATCGATAAAGTCATTTCTATACACTAACAATGAGACTGAAGAAAAAGAAATTAAGGAGTCAATCCCATTTACAATTGCACCCAAAAGCATAAGATACCTAGGAAAAAACCTAACCAAAGAGGTAAAGGATCTATACCATAAAAACTATAGAACACTTCTGAAAGAAATAGAGGAAGACACAAAGAGATGGAAAAATATTCCATGCTCATGGATTGGCAGAATTAATATTGTGAAAATGTCAATGTTACCCAGGGCAATTTACACGTTTAATGCAATCCCTATCAAAATACCATGGACTTTCTTCAGAGAGTTAGAGCAAATTATTTTAAATTTGTGTGGAATCAGAAAAGACCCCGAATAGCCAGGGGAATTTTAAAAAAGAAAACCATATCGGGGGCATCACAATGCCAGATTTCAGGTTGTACTACAAAGCTGTGGTCATCAAGACAGTGTGGTACTGGCACAAAAACAGACACATAGATCAATGGAACAGAATAGAGAATCCAGAAGTGGACCCTCAACTTTATGGTCAACTAATATTCGATAAAGGAGGAAAGACTATCCACTGGAAGAAAGTCTCTTCAATAAATGGTGCCAGGAAAATTGGACATCCACATGCAGAAGAATGAAACTAGACCACTCTCTTGCACCAGACACAAAGATAAACTCAAAATGGGTGAAAGATCTAAATGTGAGACAAGATTCCATAAAAATCCTAGAGGAGAACACAGGCAACACCCCTTTTGAAGTCGGCCACAGTAACTTCTTGCAAGATACACCCACAAAGGCAAAAGAAACAAAAGCAAAAATGAACTATTGGGACTTTATCAAGATAGGAAGCTTCTGCACAGCAAAGGATACAGTCAACAAAACTCAAAGACAACCTACAGAATGGTAGAAGATATTTGCAAATGACGTATCAGATAAAGGGCTAGTTTCCAAGATCTATAAAGAACTTATTAAACTCAACACCAAAGAAACGAACAATCCAATCATGAAATGGGCAAAAGACATGAACAGAAATCTCACAGAGGAAGACACAGACATGGCCAACACGCACATGAGAAAATGTTCCGCATCACTTGCCATCAGGGAAATACAAATCAAAACCACAATGAGATACCACCTCACACCAGTGAGAATGGGGAAAATTAACAAGGCAGGAAACCACAAAGGTTCGAGAGGATGTGGAGAAAGGGGAACCCTCTTACACTGTGGGTAGGAATGTGAACTGGTGCAGCCACTCTGGAAAACTGTGTGGAGGTTCCTCAAAGGGTTAAAAATAGACCTGCCCTACGACCCAGCAATTGCACTGTTGGGGATTTACCCCAAAGATACAGATGCAATGAAATGCCAGGACACCTGCACCCCGATGTTTCTAGCAGCAATGTCCACAATAGCCAAACTGTGGAAGGAGCCTCGGTGTCCATCGAAAGATGAATGGATAAAGAAGATGTGGTCTATGTATACAATGGAATATTACTCAGCCATTAGAAATGACAAATACCCACCATTTGCTTCAACGTGGATGGAACTGGAGGGTATTATGCTGAGTGAAGTAAGTCAATCAGAGAAGGACAAACATTATATGTTCTCATTCATTTGGGGAATATAAATAATAGTGAAAGGGAATATAAGGGAAGGGAGAAGAAGTGTGTGGGAGATGTCAGAAAGGGAGACAGAACATAAAGACTCCTAACTCTGGGAAACGAACTAGGGGTGGTGGAAGGGGAGGAGGGCGGGGGATGGGGGTGAATGGGTGATGGGCACTGAGGGGGGCACTTGACGGGATGAGCACTGGGTGTTATTTTGTATGTTGGCAAATTGAACACCAATAAAAAATACATTTATTATAAAAAAAATAAAGTCACTTTTGGAGACCATGACAAGGACAAGGCTTAACATGCTGTTTACTAGAAACCCTACTGAATGACAACCTATTAATCTATTAAGAATCTTTTTTTTTCTTTTTGTTAGTATTTTAGACCACAGAGATGCAAAGAGACTTTGTTTCCAGCTTATGATTTAATCTGTAAAGTAAAAAAGTCTATCCAAATCACAGAATAGGGACTCTAAGCTCTCTTGAGCTCTCTCCCATGCTTTAATTAGATTGACATTTTAATAGATGTGATATCCTTCTAATCACTCTTCTATTGCCCAGAGTGAATTACTGCTAAATAACTCCTAGACAGCTGTGGCTACATCACTTTTAGAAGAAATTTTTGTGGTTAGCCTCTCTTTGGGGTAGTCAGAGCTTCTGAATGAGTAATGATAAATCATTCTAAGTGATGTTTGCCTCAGCAGGAAGGAAAAAAATACCCAACAACCTGCAACACGTATCTGTTGATGACTGAACTGCTTCTTCCAGATCCACTATGACCAGAAGTGAGTTCTACTTCAAAACGTTAGCATGACAGGAAGAGATTGCAATTGAGCTTGGCGAGTATCAAGGACACTGCTTGCAGAAGAGTTATTGAAGACTGAGTTTCGACAGCCTTGAGACGAGGGAGTTGTGCAAGCTTTCTGAATAGTGAGAATTATAAAATGAAACCCACCTCATCTTCATGGATAGAGTTACAATTTTTTCCCTTTTGCAATATGCTAGCTAAATTATTTATCCTGAGGCCTTAAAGAACGAGTGGCTTCCAAAGTCATTTCAGAGTTTGAAGAAAAATCTTTTCCAAAAATTAAGCCAGTGTTTCCTCCAGCCATGACTTCCACCATCTGGCCATAGATTCTTTTCCTTCCTGCTACCTCTCATGTGGGCTGGCCCCTCACCATGGCTAATGATGCCCAGATGTCCTGGATCCACAGGGTCCCCACCTTCAGCTGCCTGTCAATGCATCATCTCCTCTAACTCCTGCCAGGAAATAAAAATTAGAAACCACATTCCTCTCTTCTGGACCAATAGCAAAGAGCTCCCTGGTCAAGGTAGGGTAAGTTGACATCTCAAAGCTTTCAGGGTAGGTTATATTTCCATTAAGAACAACAGAATATCTTTATTTTTCCAGCAGTACCCATGAAGGCACAGACCCCAGCAGTCTGTGTGCAAACCTGTGAAACTGTTGCTTGGCTCCTTATCAGTTAGGGAGTCTAGCCTTGATGGCTTTCCTTGCTATGCAGAGCATAAGAACTTGAGACTAATGGCTCCTTGTTAATTCCAAGTGGTACCTTTGTTATTGTAAAATGCACAGGTATTCTGACGCATCAATCTAGGCTGGAGGACTAAAGGTGAAGGAAGTGGGACTTATAATTTGAAAGGAACTTTTCAAATAAGCAGAGTACCACCCATCTGTCATGCCTTAACTTCACTTTCAATCTTTTTCACTAAATATTCTTGATGCTAAATTGTTCTGCGTAATCCCAATCTACCAAGATTGCTCCTCTGTGATCTCAAAGGTTCCACCTTTCCAAAGTCTAAGACTTTCACTTTGAAACTTCACTTTGAAAATGAGAATGCTGTCTATGGGGAGGAAATTGTTGGTGAGTGACCAGAAAGGGGGTTTGGAAATGTTAAATATTCTCATTTCTGTCCTTAGTTCATTGTTATTAACTACAAGGCTGGTCTAGTGTGAGGCGCAGAGACAGTTTAGTGCAGTGGTTGGAGCCCAGACCCTGGAACCAGACAGCAGGAGTTGGACTCTTGCTCTACTACTTACTATCTCAGCTGGCCAGCCGCTTGACTTCCTTGTGCTTCAGCTTTCTCACCTATAATGGGTCTAATAGCACAAGACTCATAAACTTCTTTTGAGGACCATATGATTGAATATTTTCTAAAACAGAAGAGAGCTTGAGCACTTACACCAAGCACTATATAAATCCTCATAAAATTAAAAAAAATTAACCTCCTCTCACTTTACTTTTTACATCTAGAATATGGGGTTGAATGTAGTCACCCGTAAAAGAGTATTGTTCAGAGATTTAATAAGAAAACCATTATGTAAGAACAAAATATTTTAACTCTGGGCAAAGTCCATCAGCTCAGATTAATGGATTAAGTGTGCAGAATCTATCATCGTCAAGGACAAAATGATGCTACTTTGTGCCAAACTATCACAACATGCCAAGACCAAGAGGACTGGAGCCACATGAAAGAAGAGCTGCAAACTTGAAGTGTCTAATGGATGTCGTTACTTCATTTTCGCAAGGGGAATATTGGAGATGTTACCCAAAATGTTTCATCCATGAAAGCTACGTTTCCAGCCAAAGTCTCAGAAAATGACTTCCTAACTATGCATGAATAACTCCCTGTGTGTTGCAAGGAGCATTAATTGTTTATAAAAGCACTCCATTTACATTCCAGTTGGGCTACTAGTTTTGAAAACTGGATGGACTTACCAATTCTTAGCTAACCCTTAATTCTGGCCCAAAGTTGACATTGATATTCATCCTCTAAGTTCTTCAGTAGCACAAGAACTCTTTTTCCCGAGATCAATGATATAGCTGCCACACTGCAGTTCTAGAAGGTTGACTTGTCAAATGAATGTGTAGCTGCATAGTGTTAGGTTGTGAAGTATTAATAGGTCTATCTTCAATAAAAAGAAATGGAAAAATATGCATTTGTAATGATCTAGAAACTGGCTGGAGAGTCTGGCTCCATCCATGTATTTTCTTTTTCTTTTTTTTTTTCCATCTATGTATTTTCAAGCTCTTCAGTATCTCTGAGAAACCATCAAAAAGTATTTTTCCTTTGATATATGAACTGTAGTGTATCTTTGAATTGGCTCACATTTTTGCCATGCTTTTCAAATTCCTCAAATTACCATCTCCAGAAATGGCACTAGAGACTAGGAGACCTTGCTGTTAAACCTGTCTGACTGCATTAACAGCAGAAATGACACAATAAAAGAGATGACGTTCACAAACTTCTTGGATCTTTCCGAGGAGTAGCAAATGACAGCTTCTCTACTCACAGTTCATCTGCTGTATTTATTAATAGAAAAGAAACATATTTTAGACACAAGATGAACAGGATTACTAGTCCTTCTACTTTTCAAATACATTTCAACGTTAATACATTTAAAATGTTAAAACTGTACTTGGCATGTCAGTGTTCTATGTTCACACATTTCTACATTTAAAGGTTCTGCGATTTTCTGCTTTTCATTTCAGAAACAGTCATTTAAAGTCTAAAGTGGAGTAGGGATGGGCTTTGAAATGAAGATTGGGAAGATTTTTGCTGATGGTATTGAAGGGCATGAGAATTTTAAGAAGGAACTAGGCATAAAAGGAAGATAAAATCCTTCTGGTGCCTTGGCTGTGGCTAGAGGTTCAAGAGCACTAGTCTAAAGGTCTTCTGATGTCCCATTTCGATGAAATCCCACCACCACCACGACCACCCCTCCACCTCTGCCATTTAAATCTTGCCAGAGGTATCCACTCTAAATTTCATCCAGAAATCTACATCCCAACACATTTATTAAATTCCAAAAACATACAGATCCTAATCCACTATTATCACCTAAATTTAGAATACAAGAGATTTATAGGGAAAAAATGGGAAAAATTGCTGCATGGTAATAAGTTGATCTGTTTGAAGGGAAAACAAAAACATTTTATAGATCAAAAAACCATCTTTTTGTATCATAATTTTTTGAAGCACAAGATATGTCCTGGGACCATAGGAAAACAGCCGACTCACCAGGCATGCAGCCTTGGGCAAGCTATGCACACTGCGTCTAAGTGTCTTTCCCTACAGAATGGGGACAGCAGTAACCCTACTTCCCTGGGTGGCTGTGAGGGTTAAATGAGGTAGTGAGTACTGAACTCTTGGAACAATTCCTGGTCCATAGTAAAGGCTATGGCATCATGATTCCTGAAGTGAAGAAGCAATGCTGTCACCCTTCACCAGCCACAGGAGCTGCTCCAAGTTCCACGGAGGTGCTAGCCCTATATGTGCTTTCTGCTATCACACCCTAGCCTCTAACCTGTCTTCTTGAATGCTGTAGAGAGGAGAATAATACACACAGGGAACCTCTCCAAAGGGCAGGCTCCTGGATCCCGTCTCTGAGACTGTGACTCCATAGGTCATAGAGATGCCAGAAATGTGCCTTTGAATGAGTTCCCCAGGTGCTCTAATATATGGCTGCCTGGGGAGAAAAACTGCTGCAGAGCATCACAATATGTGCTGCCGAAGTGAGCACTGCTGCAGAGCATTAGAAGTGGTTGTGTTTGGTGCAGGAATTTCTGGGTTTCACTCAAGTGTAGCAGCAAATGTACAATTTCTTCAGTTTTTCTCAAAAATCATTATGGATTCTTAATGTTCCAACAAAGATCAAATAACAGGGCTGTATTTAACAAACTAAGTTCTTGATTCTATCTTCATGTGAATAGAAGATATAACACTATTGTTGGAAAATATTTTTCAGAAATGGGTGCTCCAGCTTCAGAGATAGTTTTCATTGCCTATTTTTACTGAAATATGAATATAATGCCACTAAAAATGCCTTTTTTGGGGGAGAGATAAAACATTTCACTTTACTTGCATTGTTTTTCCCCAGTTATTACAATTTTTAATATACTATGACATATAATTCAGGGATAGTCATTACAAATACAAACTAGAGAAAAAAGAAACCCAAGATTTTTGCTGTAATATATTACAGAATACTTCAGAATAATCAAATCATCCTCTTTCTTCTAATTGGAACAGTGATGGTAACAATATACTGTTATAAGATCTGTGTTTTCTGTTTTGAAAATAAACATGTTGGCCCAACTGTATATTGCTGTGGTGGTGGGACCTTTTATTTTTGTAACCCTTGTATTTTTTTATCTTTCCTTTGGGAAAATAGGGTGACAGATAGTAATCCACATGGGATGATTAAAAACTAATTATTCAACGTAACATAGATTTTTTTCTTTCTAGGGTAGGATAATATGCTTTTAAAAACTAAAGTAAACTTAGTTTCTGCTGCTCTTAGTAGAATGTTTTATTCACGGCTGCCTCAAAAAGAACAGAGCATTGTTTTATTATACATCAACATAGTGATGAGGTTTTACAAACAGTTTTTGGTCGTTTTTAATGTTATTTTTATAACAGCCCTGAGACATAACTAGAGCTATATGATCTCTAAAGAGGAACAAGGTTAAGGGTACAGAGGGCGCCTGGGTGACTGAGTTGGTTAAGCATCTGCTTTCAGCCCAGATCCTGATCCCAGGGTCCTGGGATCGAGTTCTGTATTAGGCTCCCTGCTCTGTGGGAAGCCTGCTTCTCTCTCTCCTTCTGCCTGCCACTCCCCTTGCTTGTGCTCTCTGTCCAATAAATAAATAAAATCTTAAAAGAAAAAAGGATATAAGGTACAGAACCACTATGCAAAAAGCGGGCTACCACCAAGGCCAAAATCACTGAAATTGAATGCAGTGGAAATGATGTTGAATGTAGCTGTGAAGTAGGATTGAGAGAGTCCTGTCCAGGCCTGTGGGTGGCTTTGCTCTTGAACAAAGGCAAAATGTCAGAGCATCTTCTTGGACCAAAGGACCAAGAACCAAAGTGCAAATGGTGGTCACCTCAAAGCCACCTAATGGTTGATGGGCAGGCTGAGAACAGAGAATGGCCCAGGTGTCTGTGGAAGGGTGAGCTGAGAATGTTCCTTTCCAGAGCATGTAGACCCATCCTGTGCTGAGACCCAACTGCCAATGGCCTACCAAAATTATATATAGTGAATAAAAAGGGTCACTAAAATAATAAAGTTCCATACCACAGCCTTAAGAAATGTAATATTCAGGAAAGGTACTTCTGTGAGCTTCACAAGATATTAAAAATATAGAACTTAATCATGGAAACAAAGAAATGATAAAGAGAAAGCAAGCACCCATATACATCAAAAAACAAAACAAAACACAACACCAGATCTCAATGACCACCAGGGAAGAAGGAGAACAAATATAATATACAGAAAAATTCTTGCAAAGCCATTTCATGAAAATTTAAGTACAAAAGAATGGCACATTTTCATGATTTAAATATATTTAAATGCAAACAGCTGCCATACATATTGTCTTATAAATGTTATGTGCTGTGGTTTGTAAATAAGGCACCTTAAAAATAAAAAGAAAATATTTATTTTATCATTAAATATTATTTAGAGAAAAGAACAATGAAACTAAAACTTTCTCAAGGCTAAAAGTAGTCCTCTGCCATTCCTTATATTTTCTACCTTTTACCATAATTTTGAGACTTTAGAAAGAAATGTAGCATTTTAACAATCAATAACATAAATCAATTTTAAACAAAAGAGAGAAAGGGAGGGAAAGGCAGGGGGCTGTGCAAAAAGAAAAAGAAAGCAAAAGTTACATTTCCAGAACAAACTAGATCCACTTACCCACATTTTTGTTTCTGGTGATGGAATACTCTATATACATTCTCAAAATGATTTAAAAATTAAAATTTCCAATTCTAAATTCTCTTCAGACATCCAGAATTAGATGGTGAATGAGCAACGAGAAACAGTCATTATTGCCTTGAATCAAAATGATATAAAAGAGTCTGGCTTTCCGGTGGTCATCAAGACAGTGTGGTACTGGCACAAAAACAGACACATAGATCAATGGAACAGAATAGAGAATCCAGAAGTGGACCCTCAACTTTATGGTCAACTAATATTCGATAAAGGAGGAAAGACTATCCACTGGAAGAAAGACAGTCTCTTCAATAAATGGTGCCAGGAAAATTGGACATCCACATGCAGAAGAATGAAACTAGACCACTCTCTTGCACCAGACACAAAGATAAACTCAAAATGGGTGAAAGATCTAAATGTGAGACAAGATTCCATAAAAATCCTAGAGGAGAACACAGGCAACACCCCTTTTGAAGTCGGCCACAGTAACTTCTTGCAAGATACACCCACAAAGGCAAAAGAAACAAAAGCAAAAATGAACTATTGGGACTTTATCAAGATAGGAAGCTTCTGCACAGCAAAGGATACAGTCAACAAAACTCAAAGACAACCTACAGAATGGGAGAAGATATTTGCAAATGACGTATCAGATAAAGGGCTAGTTTCCAAGATCTATAAAGAACTTATTAAACTCAACACCAAAGAAACAAACAATCCAATCATGAAATGGGCAAAAGACATGAACAGAAATCTCACAGAGGAAGACATAGACATGGCCAACACGCACATGAGAAAATGCTCTGCATCACTTGCCATCAGGGAAATACAAATCAAAACCGCAATGAGATACCACCTCACACCAGTGAGAATGGGGAAAATTAACAAGGCAGGAAACCACAAAGGTTCGAGAGGATGTGGAGAAAGGGGAACCCTCTTACACTGTTGGTGGGAATGTGAATTGGTGCAGCCACTCTGGAAAACTGTGTGGAGGTTCCTCAAAGAGTTAAAAATAGACCTGCCCTACGACCCAGCAATTGCACTGTTGGGGATTTACCCCAAAGATACAGATGCAATGAAATGCCAGGACACCTGCACCCCGATGTTTCTAGCAGCAATGTCCACAATAGCCAAACTGTGGAAGGAGCCTCGGTGTCCATCGAAAGATGAATGGATAAAGAAGATGTGGTTTATGTATACAATGGAATATTACTCAGCCATTAGAAATGACAAATACCCACCATTTGCTTCAACGTGGATGGAACTGGAGGGTATTATGCTGAGTGAAGTAAGTCAATCAGAGAAGGACAAACATTATATGTTCTCATTCATTTGGGGAATATAAATAATAGTGAAAGGGAATATAAGGGAAGGGAGAAGAAGTGTGTGGGAGATGTCAGAAAGGGAGACAGAACATAAAGACTCCTAACTCTGGGAAATGAACTAGGGGTGGTGGAAGCGGAGGAGGGCGGGGGGTGGGGGTGAATGGGTGACGGGCAATGAGGGGGGCACTTGACGGGATGAGCACTGGGTGTTATTCTGTATGTTGGCAAATTGAACACCAATAAAAAATAAATTTATTATTAAAAAAAGAGTCTGGCTTTCATACATAAGAGTAAACAAACTACATATTTTTGTCATGAAAGTACAAAATAATTGTGTTTTTGGGTGGCTGGGGTGGAGAAGGCTAATGACAGCCAGGAAAACCATACATTCCTTCTAGTATCCCCAAGCTCTTGTAGGTAAGTTAGGTAAGTGGCCTTCTCCCCTTTTTAATAGGATGTGGTAGTTCTAGTCACTTTTCCACACTCAGGCGTTGGAAGCAAGAAGAGGGATTGGTATTCAAGGGAAGACTAGTTTTTTATCAAAAACAAAGAGATGGGTAGGCCTCTGCTCCTAGAAGAGTGCCATAGCACCATTGTTCATGACATTTCCTATTGTTTTGGATGTCTATCTCCTTAGACGCACACCCAGGTAATGCCCAGCATGAATGCACCACTCTTTGTTTTGCATACAGTTTGCACATAGGTGCACAGCCAAGGGAGCTGAAGGCATCTACTGAGCATAGGAGGAGTAACAATCCTTCTCAGGCCACCCAGAAAGGGAGCTGAACACAAGACATTACAAAACACATATGAAGAAGTGAGCCACTGTTTCAGGCCTCAGGGCAGCAGTTAATTACACAGACCTCAGCATAAGATGAGAACAGGAGGTGAGAAGGTGGAGTTGGCAAGTAAGTCTTTTTAGAAAAAGTATTTCTTTTATTTTCCAAACTTGAAGTATCTGGATACATTATCTAGTTGATTTTCAGCCTGCTTTAGGAGGCTTATAAAAACCATTCTATAAAATAATTGTTTATTAGACAACATAACATATTGATTCTTACTCAGACAAGAAGGTGGCCAATAATACTCTCAAAGTGAAATTAGTAAGGAATCTGTATTTGAGTTGACTTATAAGAGTCTGTAGGAGAAGAATAAAGAAACGAAATATGAGCAGTAATGAAGAGCCCTTGGTAAAAATACATTTAATTATTCATACAACTAATGATTGTAAAAATAAAAATTGGCAGGGCTAGGAAAAGCAGAAAGTGGGCCTAGAAATAGAAAAGAGATTATCTTATACCGAAGAAAAGAGGAAGTAATAGGAGTTGCGTGGGGCAAGTGTTGGAAGCACCTATCAAAAGGTTGCTTTAGAAATGTGAGTCAGAGTTCATGACTAATTGAAGAATTTTTCAAATGGAATTTCAAGCTAATTTTAGAAATATTTGAGGCACAGAGAGAATAACCAATTAGTTGCTCAATTCGCCCAGCTGCTTTTAATGGGATTTGTGCCTTTGTTTTGGTTTATCATGAATTGAGCACACCTGTTCTCTGCTAATAGTACAAACTGTGAAGGATAGACTCACTTAACCACACTTGATTCCCTCAAAAGTAAAGTACACTGGAAAAAGGATAGATTTAGAAGCAGAGAGCTTGGGGTCTGAATCCCAGTTCTGTTGTATATTAGCATGTGGTCTGAGACAAGTTACCTAATCTCTCTAAGCCTCATTTTTTTCATCTGTAAAATAGATACAAAAAAATACTGAACAATGAGGACTATTGTAGAAATTATAAATAAGCACTGTAAGACATAAGGCACCCAGTAATACTTAATACATAGCAGTTATAATTATTCCACAATTGGAAATACTCTGCAGTGGCAGCAACCTTTTGTGAATGTTGAAGATTTATCTTGAAGTGGAGCAGATAAGTAACAGAACAATTTGAAATAGCTTTTGTATTTGAATTATCTAAGCTAGGTCAAGGGCAGCCATGTTATGTCTACGATGCTCAAGTGTAGAGAATTCTCACAGGAGCAAGGTTGCATATTATGAAGGCTTCGGTTTTGCAATGTCTTGGAGACTATCACTTCAGTTGCTTGGTAGCCATAATACTCAACACTTGAGGATGGAATCTTTGGTGAGAGTGAGAATGAGCATACCAAGACAAATTACAGGATTATGTCAGCAACTGGTCTTTTGCTGCTCATTTTGGGGTTGACGCATGTAAGCTATTGGACCAGTGGCTTATATATGTTACCCATGTAATCATATAGGCATGTTGGAGTATTTACTCTTAAATGCTTAGAGAAAGTATTACATGTGAAGACCCTTATTCAAGGTAGACTACAGCACCTAAATTTGAGAAAACAGCTTTGGAAATTCCTAATTCTTATAAGCTACTTCCCTAATATTTATTATTAAGGATTTCCTATGAAGATATAACTAACTAGTATATCTGTCCTTTTCACAAGGAATAAACTAATGACTTACATCATATTTAAAAGGCCTTAACTGTATCACTGCTTCATCTTAACTATACTTGAATCCTTAAATTCTTGATTGACTGGAGCAAGAATATATAGATTATTTCAAATACTCTTGATATTTTACAAAGAGACTGATGATTATTAAAAAGTTCTTCCCACTAATGACCAAATGAACAAAATACTTATTTTTCTTGAAATTTTTTTGCCATCTCTGAATGGTTGACACTTTGATAGAGAATGTACAACTACACTACAGTGAATCTGAAGTTATCCAAGTGAAAACCAAATTATCTTCTTGTACCAAATGTAAAATTATACTTTGTACATATTATTTTATCACCCTAAATCCCCCCTGCCTTTTGGGGGCATAAGTAAGGGCCAGGTTAAGTGAACACAATTCAGGTGATGATAATGTTAACTGAGCATCTTGCAAGTTGTAAGTGTGCAATTTATTTCATTTCCCTTTTGTGTGCACATATCATTTCCTTCATTTATAATATAGAAATTGAGACTCAGAAAAAATGACTGTCAAGTCCAAGGCCAAGTTGTTAGTAAACACTAGGACTAGTACTAGAAGCCACATCTTTTAAGCACAACAGAATTTGCTCTTCTCCAAGTTGTCTTTATTTACTTTTTCATGAGTCCATGGTTCATACAGCAAACATTTACTGAATGCATCTTATATGCCAGGCACTGTGGTAGGCCCTAGAAATACGAATCACCAATGAATCTCATCCCTAAGCAACTCACACTTTGATAAATGAATGACAACAGCTCCTTTTGCCAAGTGCTCTGGGAGCAAGGAGGAGGAGAGAGCAAAGGCAGGGGTAGGAGCTGGTGGTCCTGAAAGGAAAAGATATCCCTGAGCAGCAGATAGAGGCCTTGGGCAGCTGCAGCTGCAAGCAGTCTCCTCTATTCACACTAGCATGCCCAGCCAGTGTTATCATTATCTGAGTACCAAGTCCCAGAAAAGATGGGAAAAGGACAGGCCCGGGGAAAGATGAGCAGGAATTACTCAGGTGAAGAAGATGGGGGAAAAGCATTCCAAGGGAAGGGAATGGCTGCTGTATGAAAGCACGATGTCATGACATTATATGGCTCCTTTGGGAGACTCTATTTGGTGTAGCTGAAACGAATGAGGTGGGCGGCAGGGCAGTAGGGAAGTGAACCAAGAGAGATTAGCAGAGGCCAGGCACTGTGAGGTTTATGGTTTTGGGTGCATCCTGCAAGGTACAGGAAGTGAGTGAAGGGTATTTACCAGTGGTATGATCAGATGTGGATCATAGAAAGCTCCCTCTTGCCGTAGTGGAAAACCAGATTGGAGGAGCCAGGTGGGATCATGGCAGGAACCTAAGGCAGAAGTGAAGAGTCCTGGGATTAAGGACGGAACAGTGAGGATGACAAGCCAAGATTTGAGAGATAGGGGGGCAGACTTGTTGAATGTCTAGATAGGTGTAGAGATGGGAGTCAGGAGTTTGAGATGTCCCTTAAATTTCTGACTGGGATGAATGGATGGACAGTGATGATATCCTCTGAATTTAGGAAGAAAGGGAGAAAAGGAAATGTCCCTTTAGAGGAGGAGGGACATAATGAGTGATTCTGACATGCTGAGTGTATGAGGTGCTTTGAGGACTTACAAGTGTGGATGCTGGGTTGATGCCATCCTTAACATAGAACACTGTGTTTCTGGATGACTTACAGAAATTTTTTGATATTTTCTACTCAAAGCATTTATTTTAACATGGAAATTCATCAGCATATAGGAAAAGCAGCTATACAAATAAATAAGGATGAGTCTTATATGAATCTAACTACAGAATAATATTTTAGCACATAGATCTAAACATTTTCCCATTTGTTAATATTTTTCAACACGTGATTTAAAAAGTCTAAGATACCAAAGTCTTAAAAGATAAATTATTTAAAAATCTTTATTAGTCACACACCCTTAAAACATTTGCATTTGCTCTGAGAGGGAAATATACACCCAAAGGGTGAAGGAGAAAAAAATAGTTTCCTTAAGTGAAGGAATGGGAAGAACAGAAGATCTATCTGGCCACTTGCCAGAGAATATTGAAAAGCTGGACATTTCAAGACAAATCTCCACTAATCCATCTTTTACCAAAGTTCTCACTTAAAGTCCACTTTTTGACATGAAATATTTAATAGGAACTTATTTTAGCCACAAAGTGCCCTTAAAAAAATGTAATACTGGGCTCCTTACTCGGCTAAAAGAAGAAGGTATGAGAAGAAACTTGCATTTAAAAAAAGGAAAAAAGGGACTTGAGGAAAGCCTTGACCAGTTAATGAGAGTTTCTATTGAAAACTGAAAGTTAATGACAACACAAAGTTTCTTTGCTATTTAGGACAGATGTTTCTTAAAGAATGGATAAATCAATAAAGTTCATTTTCTATTGGCATCTGGAACCACAATTTTAATCTGTTGAAATGGCACAAAGACAAAGAACAAAATACAAATAAACACAAAAAGGTTTTCTGTAGAAAGGAGCACCTTTTAATTGGCTTTCACCCTCAGTTTATATTCAGCTCCCTAATGGGGAATAAACTCCCTCAGGAAGGTGACTTTTTGTTGGGTGCGTGCATGATGTTCATTTGTCTTGCATCTAAAAATTAGAACATAACAAGCTTCTAATCATCACCTGTTAATTCAAAACAAAAAGAATTCTTTTTTTTTTTCCATTGAAAGCAGATTGTAGTAAAAAAAAAAAAAAGGGCAGCATTCTCCAAGGTCATATGCTGTTGGCAAAGCTCAAAAAAACCTTGTAGTCCAACTTGCTTATGTTCAGCTGTGTTTACTTAGACTTAACATGACAAAGTCTGCCTCTGATTATGCTGTGCAGTCATCTGCCCACAGATAAATAGGTATTACACAAACTTTTGGAGAGAATGACATTTGGCCTCCATAATTTTGGAATAATTTACTATGTACCTTCAACTTAAAACACCAAAATGATCCACAATATGTTTTTGGGAATGAAGCATAAATATTTCATTTTACAAAGGGAGCAGTCTCCATGACCTTTATGGATTTTAGGTGATTTACTAACAAAGTATGGTACTGGTTTGGAAGGTGTGGGGTAGCTCTGCAACAGGCAGTTTGAGGCAACATTTATTTCAGTCTTTTCAATAACCATCAAGATTTCAAGGAATTTCTGTAAACAAACTGTCACTTAAAGAAAATAACTTTCCATCATTTTTTGCAACAAGTCTCCAGAACAGAACATGCATATAAAAATAAGAGTTAACTAAATTATTTCCAGAGACTGCATCTTGGAGTAATGTTTACACTATTGGTAGAAAGCAAAAGCTCAATGTTTTACCACCATATCTTACAGTAAATGCAAAATTTTGCTTTTGGAGTAATGTAAACCATTTCCACAGCATACAGTCTGTTCCTGATTACCTAAGAATTGATTCTGACCCATCATATTTACTTTGCTTGCTGTTGTATTTACATAATAAAAGATACACAGACATTCCTCTCCAAACTAAGATTGTTTCAAAGGTGGAAGTACTTATTATATTCCCCAGCTATCAATCAATAAACCAATCAATCAACAGATCTTTACTGTATTTTGCTAACAGCTGGTAATACAGTAGTGAACGAGAGGGAGATGGTTCTGTCTTCTGAAAATTATCTAATGAGAAAAATGATAAATGGAACACGTGCTGTCACTTTCTGGGTTACCTAGTTTAATTTACATAATTATGAAGAGTTTTCCTCCACAGAAATGAATATATTTTCAACCCTGAGTCTTGTTTTATTATTGAATTAACTTAGGAATATAGCCCTTCATTTAGAATGTGGTCTGTCAAGGGAGCCATGAATATTCAGCTGTGCCAGCTCCCTTTACCAGTTCAGGACACATCTGTAAAAAGGTTAGTTTTGACTGATTCATTTGATACTTTCTAGTTTGACCTTTATTCTAATTTACTGAATTTGCTTTGATACACACTCTGTAAAGTGAAATAAGGTAAAGGATGGCACTGCTACTCTTCTAGCAACTGCCACTTACATTTAATAAGCAAAGATTTCCAAAAGCCTTTCCCTCTAAAGAACTGAATAGATCTATGTACCTTATGCCACATTCCCCCACTGTTTTCTTACTGACTTTGGGATTCACAAACAATGATTTTAGGAATACACACACACACACACACACACACATTCATATATGCATATGTTTTCAAATGTGTATGCCTTTAAGGTTAGGAAACAAATCCATAACATGTGCTGGAGACTAGTGTCCTGCTCACACCAGTCTCTACAAGAGCATATATGTAGGCCTCATCAGCTTTATTTTTTTTAAGATTTTACTTAATTATTCAAGAAAGACACAGAGAGAGAGAGAGGCAAAGACATAGGCAGAGGGAGAAGCAGGCTCCATGCAGGCAGCCCGCTGCAGGACTTGATCCCAGGACTCCAGGATCACAACCTGAGCCGAAAGCAGATGTTCAACTGCTGAGCCACCCAGGCGTTCCAGGCCTCATCAGCTTTCAATGCAAAACTGCATCCACAATCATTCTAGAAAGGGCAGATTCCCCAGATTCGACGTGTAGTCAGAGAACTGAATCCAGGAAAATGAGGGAGTATGAAATTCTCTTCTGAAGCCCAGCCACATGACCAAGCCACTGATGGAACAGCAAGCCCAGTGAGGAAGGCTGCTGCTCTAGAGAGAAAGAAATTACTTTCACAGCTTGATACCTAGGTCCTATGATAGCTGCCTCAAAGAGGAAGGTAAATGATGTTAGAAAACATGGGGGATGTACAAATGACCACAGTTTACTTTCCGAGCATGGGAGCTGTGGGGCCAGTTGATATATTAAAGTAATGAAAACCCTTTAAGTTATGCAGCCACTTGCTGGGGGATTTCTTATTAAGGAAAAGTAAATTTGCAAGTATTAGATTGGACCAAGACATAACCCTGCACAAAAACTAGCACGAATTCCTTTTCATTTTAAAAAAGGAATTTGTAAGTCCTATATGTGCAAATTATCTGACATTCAGTCAGGGCTATCAGGCAGCAATATTATGTCTAAGAAAAGAATGGCAGACATCAGTATCTCCACACATGCAGTTTGCTCTCTAAAACACCGAATTTAACACAGAAGAAAATGTTAGTTAGCAGATCACTTGACGGGAATTAGTTTGCAGAAGATATGTAGTTGAATCAAACTTATATGGCTCTCTCAATGTTAACCAAAGTTGGAAGAAAAAAAAAAAAAGGAAAGCTTTCACAACCAAAAATCTTGAAAAATTTCCTATATTTTCTGGTTTCATTTTTCCCAGAACTGAAACACCACAAAATAACATCACCTCAGTGCACTCACTTCTAGCTCAGCCAGGAAGTGCTGAGGTACATAAACATTTTTTATTTCACTTTTTTACAAGAAGGTGACCAACATTTTCTTAGCCTTCCAAAAAGCTTCAGGTTTGGAATACATTTTGGTTAAATGTCAGCAAAGGAATTTGCTCATCGTTCAAAAAGCACTTTTTCTTTCCAACTTTGGAATATATGTAGAAACTGTGTTGTGAATGGAATTACCAAAAAGGCTTGGAGCCACAAAGGGAAATCTAGTTTTACAATTCCGAAAAGAGTTGTGTAGGGAAGCCTTCTGTATGGGAGGAAACAGAATGAACAAAGGACATTCATATAGCACAGCTTGTCAAGTGCTTTCACAACCATTAGCAACAGCTCTGGGAGGTAGGACATTTTCTCTCCCTCATTTAAAGATATGGAAATAAATCAGAGAAGTTAAATGATTTATCTAATGTTTTTCAGTTAATGGTAGAGAAAAAATATCTGAACCCAGATCTTCAAAGTCTAAGGCCATAACTAGAAGGCGCAGATTGAAAACCAAACGCCAGCATTGTGCATACTGGGAAAAAGCTAGAAGTCTTGCCAAGGTGTATCATCATCACTATTATTTAACACTGTATGTAGAGGTACAAGTCAATGCAATAAGCCAGGGAAAGAACTCATGGCAAAAATTTCAGCAGGAGGTAAAACCATCACTGTTTGCATGTAATATAACTGTATTGCTAGAAAACATAAGAAAGTCTACTAAAAGGCCTACAAAAATAATAAGCAAATTTATTGCGGTAGCAGAGTATAACAACATATGCAAATCAATGGCATTCTCATATAAAAAGCAACAACCAGTTAGAAACATGTGATGGAAGAAAGGACTCTACTTACAACAACAAAGCAGCAAAAAGATAAAATGCCTATGAACAAATTTAACAAGAAATATGCAAGACTTATTTAGAACATTTTAGAACCCTCCTAATGGCAGCAAAAGAAGCTATGGACAGACATATCAAGTTTTTGGATAAGATGATTCTACATCCTAAAAATATCGATTTTCTGTAATTAATTTGGAAATATAACACAATTCCAATAAAACTAACAAAATAGTTCTTTTTAGTAGACAGGTTGATCCTAAAATTAATATGGAAAAACAAGCAACAATAGCTAGAAAAACTGAAAAAGGAGAAATGAGAATAAACACAGCCATATATTAAACGTATTCTAAAGGCTCACTAATTAAAACAGTGTGGGACTTTCTAGTAAAAGAGTAAAAAAAAAAGAAGTCAGTAGAGGAGAATAGAGAGATAAGATAGGCTCAGTTTAAAATGTGGTATTCCTGGGGATCCCTGGGTGGCTCAGCGATTTAGAGCCTGCCTTTGGCCCAGGGTGTGATCCTGGAGTCCCGGGATTGAGTCCCACGTCAGGCAACCTGCGTGGAGCCTGCTTTTCTCTCTCTCTCTCTCTCTCTCGAATAAATAAAGAGAATCTTTAAAAAAAAAATAAAAATAAAATGTGGTATTCCCATCAGGGAAGAAGGAAAAAGACAAATGGATCAATAAGTGGTATTAGGATAACTAAGTAGCTGTATGGGAAAAAAAATTGAGTAGTTTTTCACATTGTATGATACCATATGTCAAATTAAGATGCATTCCTAAAAGATTTAAGGTAAAAATTGAGACCCATAGAAATATTGGAAGAAAACTCGTGACACCCCCTTTAAAGCTGTGAAGGGAGGAAGTTCTATCACTTAAAATCTAGAAGCCATACAGAGACAGATTATTAAATATAATTACAGTTTTTTAAAGACTACATGAGGAAAAAATCAAAATGAAAATAAACATATGTAATTAATAGAGACAAAATATTTATTACTCACAAGTATCTCCCTACTCCATAAAGTGTTCTTCAAATTAATAAAACATTATCCACAAGAGAGTCCCATAGCAAAAAGAGTATGAATATATATACACACAGGGAGAATGAAATTTTGTGACTGTCTTATTTCACTTAAAAAAATGTCTTTAAGGTTCATTCATTTTGTAGTGTGTGTCAGAATTTCCTTCCTTCTTAAGGCTGAATACTCTTCCATTTTATGTATATGCCACATTTTCTTTATGCATTCATCTGTCAGCAGACACTTGAGCTGTTTTCACCTTTTGGCTATTATGAACAACACTTCTATGAATGTGGGTGTTACAAACATCTGCTTGAGTCCCTGTTTTCAGTTCTTTTGCATATATATATCCAGGAGTAAAATTGCTGGATCATATGGTAATTCTATTTCTGCTTTTCTGAGGAACTAGCATACTGTTTTCTATAGAGGCTGCACTTATTTTATATTCCTACCAGCAGTGCACAAGGGTTCCAATTTTTCCACATCCTTCCCAACACTTGATTTCTGTTTTGTCTTATTTATTTATTTATTTATTTATTTATTTATTTATTTATTTATCTTTTTTTTTTTTTAAATAGTAGCCATCCAATGGGTGTGAAGCAGTATCTCATTATGGTTTTGACTTGCATTTCTCTAGTGACTAGTAATGTTGAGTGTCTTTTCATGTGTTTATTGGCCATTTGTGTATCTTCTATGGAGAAATGTCTATTTAACTCCTTAGCCCATTTTTTAATTGAGTTGTTTTTTGTGGAGTTGAATAGTCTTTTATATAAAATAAGGGAAATAATACTTTATATTCATATTTGCTTATAAATATTAAGGATTCTCTGTAAGGGTATATTAAAAGTTAAATATTTAAATAATGTACTTAGATGACATTCCTCTGTTACATATTTATAGTATCCTGTATTTCTTTGTAGTATTTGGCATACTGCTTCGTTCAATGCTTATCTCCCACAATATGCTGTCTGTCATGCTCATTGTTTTAG
Source organism: Canis aureus (assembly GCF_053574225.1). Taxonomy (NCBI): domain Eukaryota; kingdom Metazoa; phylum Chordata; class Mammalia; order Carnivora; family Canidae; genus Canis; species Canis aureus. The sequence continues at coordinate 31,372 of NW_027554644.1, forward strand.
CTTTAATACATAGCAGAAAAGATCTCAAGGATTATTTGCTAACAGACTCACTAACTGATGAAGAGAGTAATTTATCACGTTAGAACATATTATGCTATTAGGATGCTAGACTGTTAGATTACAAAATAGTAGTCTTGTTGGAAAGCAGAAAGAAGGACCCAAGGGAGTTAAGCAGCAGGCTCGGGGCTGCATTATGATTTTTGTATGCTCTAGGGCCTTCTGTCTTTGCATACTCTTTCCTATATAAAAAAAGGTTAAAATTGTATTTTATGATTACATCAATAGGTAGATGTATATAATTCACATTTGTTATGTATTCATTACTATTATGTTCATTTTTCTTTTGATTTTAAAAGAAGTAAGATAGAAGTATTTCCATGGGTCCTAGCCATTGTGCTACTGTTTGGAAGTTAGCCCTTGGAGAGGTAACCAAGGAATAAGTAGTAGATGTGAGGTATTTCTTAAAGAAAGCAGGCCTATGATGCTGTGATGCTATGACCAAAGACTTAATCCTGGGGGACTGAGAGGCAATATGAACACATGTGAACCAAGTGTGCATGAAAAGAAGTAAAAGGAACATACAAATTCAACCATTTTGAGGCTTATCTTCTCTGCTTCTGCACCACTGTTCTCTGCCCTCTCTAACAACTTGCTACAGTAGTTGGCATCCATTGGCATTAAACAGGGGTTACTTCTGTGAAACTAAGTTTTGAATTTCAAGGACAATGAAAAATAAAACAACTTTCTTCTCACCCTACTCTAAAATGTTCTTCTAGTTAATTCACTTGAAATTTCAAGAGAAATTTATCTTTAAAAGAAACTAACTCTGCTTTTCTAAATGGAAACTTACAATCTATAAAAAATTGTCTTCTTTTGTTTGTTTGTTTTTTTTTTTTGGTGAGCATAGTGAGATGAACATAGTGACTCCTGTTGTACATATACACACACACATTATGTTTTAGAGAGAGTGTGTACACAAGAGGGGGATGGGGCGGGGGAAGGGCAGGAGAGAGAGAGACTCCCAAGCAGACTCCACACCCAGAGTGGAGTCTTACAGGAGGCTTGACCTCATGACCCTGAGATCATGACCTGAGCTGAAATCAAGAGTCAGATGCTTAACAGACTGAGCCACCCAGGTGCCCCCAAAATGAATTATTGTAATAAAATATTTTCTTATCTCAATATGGTCCAAAATATTACCATTTTAACATCTAATCAATATAAAAATTGATGATATATTTTCTGTGTTGTTTTCCTCCACATATTTAAACATATCTCAGTTTAGACTAGTCATATTTTAAGTGTTCAGTGGCCTCATGAGACTAGAGGCTAATATATTGGACTGCACAGTTCTAAGTGACTCTAGATAAAATGCACACATGAACCACTCTATGACCCATCTCTTAATTCTCATAGTGAGATAATGAATCCTGAGGAATCTCTGAAATACTGAAAATGTCCATAGTTTCCCACAGCATTCCTGTGAAAGCAGAGATTTCTAGAGTTATCCTACAATGAAAAAGTTGAAGATAAGACAGGGCTTGACTGTAGCATGTATTTTGCTTTCCATTCTTGATCCCTGGTTAAAGAAACCTCTTATTCACTACTAATTGGTCATGATGACCATTTCCTTTTACCACATCATCTTCAGTTTCTGTATTAGCACAAGGAGAAAAGATTCCTTGCTGTTGCTGACTTCATGCACACTCTTTCCCCCTTAAGAGTACTTTTTAATCTTTTTTATGGGATAGTGGGAGAAGACTGAACGAGGCTTATAACAGGCTTATACATAAGCCCCACAGTACTCAATAAGTAAAGAATACCAGTTTAAAGACTCACCCCACACTACTCAACATGGAATCCACAAATTCCTTCAAGAGTCTCTTCAGGCCTAATTTGTCAGTAATTCCTGGTATTTAAAAATTCTCTGGTCCTTTAGCATACAGACCCTGATCTGGAAATAAGAGTCATTCCCTTATCCTATTATGATTTTCTTGTCTTCTTAGCTCTCTCCTTTCTCAGTCCAATGAACTTTTCAAATGTTCTTTTCCCACATCACTATGAAATATTTTTTGGATGTTTCTCTTCTAGTTTTTCTTTCCTATTACACATTTATTCGGTCTTTCAATTTCTGACATCATTATTTCTTATAATCACCACTATACTTTCTATTTTTCTAGATGATTCTCTCTCAAAATCAGATTCTCTAGCTCTTTATCAAGATAGAGCTATCCGACCTATAGTCAAGTATTAAAACAGCCCTTCCATCCCAGGAAAGAAATTTATATATAATTTACCTCAAGTACCCAAGTTTAAATGACCAGTGGTTAAGATAGAGGTGAATGAAATGATTTTTGATTCTGGCTGAGTCTTTCAATGGTGGCAGAAAGCACTTGAAGAGAAGTGTCTAATTGTGATGAGCTGGCTAAAGAAGGTAAAATGTGTCTAATGTTGCTCCTTTGTTTTTTTTTAAGATTTTATTTATTTATTCATGAGAGACACACACAGAGAGAGATAGAGGTAGAGACACAGGCAGAGGAGAAGCAGGCCCCATGTAGGGAGCCTGATGCGGGACTCCATCCTGGAACTCCAGGACCATGCCCTGGGCCAAAGGCAGGAGCTAAATCGCTGAGCCACCCAGAGATCCCAATGTTGCTCCTTTGATTTAACATCCTCCCAGCTTTTCTCTCGTTAATAAATCAGAGAGTAAGCCAAGGATTGGGGATCACAGAAGGTACTCCAGTGCTAGAAGAAAGCATGGTCAGGGCCTAACTTCCACTTTGAAGATGTCTACCTCTTCAACACAACCTCAGAACTCTAGGGGTTATAATGACATTTCTGGCTTATCCCTAACTCCATACCTCTGCCAGTTTCTCAACATATGTGTTTACTGGTGATATTTCTAAGTCATATCATGGGACTAGATGGGAAGCTTCTCTCAGAAATATGATAAACTATAGCCCAATAATATCACTGCTTTGAAATAAGATAAAAATCTTTTTGTCCTGCACAATCACATGTAAGAACAAAAGTATTCATGCTAGAATACCCTAAAAATGGAAATAGAATGAAAGCAGCAGTGCTTTGAAATCATAGACCATCACCAAGGAGAGGACCATCATGGGGAAAAAAGAATGTGTCTCTTAGAATAACATAGTTTCAAATTTAAAACAAATGGAAGAAATGATCTAATTATCTAATTGACTCCTTTCCTAAAATCACTATCCACTTTTTAATACCAATTTCTATTCCTCTATCATGTTATTCACTTTTCCTGATAATGCATGTATCATTTTCTTAATAGAGCACGAACATAAAACAAAGTATTTTCTGGTGGATTTGTTTTCTTTTTTCCCAGAAGCTTCAAAGCCACCCTCAGTTTCCAAACTGGCCAGGAAGATGGAATGGACAAGTCCATTAGTATGGGCTTCTGAGCCCAGAGATGACCTCTACACTAACTGTCCTGACCTGGATTCAACTCTGCAGAGGTTATGAGAGCACCCTGCCTAACCATCAACTCTGCTTCAAAGAGGAACCCCAAATAAGTCCTAAACTCATAGTCCCAAGAACACTAGAAACTCCAGAACTATCTCCAAATGGGGTTACAAACCTAGGTGGAATGATGGTTGGGTTTTAGGGAATCCTTGAAATCTTTAAAATTATAAACACGTATAACTAAAGAAAATAAGTTCCCATTTAACATCACAAATACCTTATAAAGAAAGTGAAAGTAATAAACCATGAGGCCCCTTAGGTTTGTTTAGCATCTTGGGGGGCAGGTTAAGTATGCAAAGGTAGGCCTGGAACAGAGTTTGCAAGCTGATGCTGGAGAAAGCTGGATTCTACTACACTGAGTGAAAAGAACTTGGAGATTTCGAGACAATTAGGAAACTAGCGGGTGAATAGGAGAGGGTGGAAGGCAGAAACTTGAACTAGTGAGATGCTGTGAGGCTGGGGGACCACATCAAGCATAGCAGGAAGAGTCCCATGTGGAATGTCTAAAGGACACTTAAGAACAGGGAAAAATAGTGCTGCACATGAAACTATGTGAACTGCTATAATATAAGGCTCTCCTCCGTTCTCTCCAAATTTTCCATAGTCTACTACATTTCTGCATCTTCTGAGTGGAAGGACATGCTGGCATTTGAGGAATAAAGTACATTTCATATCTGAATCTTTGTGATGCAGAACAGGGACAACATATGTGAGATGGCAGTGCAACCCAAAGGTTGAATGTAGCATGGAAAGTACATAGTGACATATGCTTTGAAGACAGAACCCTCAGGCATAGTCAGAAATCCTCAGAAGGAAGGGCACCTGGGTGGCTCAGTGCTTGAGCGCCTACCTTTGGCTCGGGGCATGATCCCAGGGTCTGGGATTGAGTCCCACATCGGGCTATCCGCAGGGAACCTGCTTTTCCTTCTGCCTATGTCTCTGCCTCTGTGCCTCTCTTGAATAAATAAATAAAATCTAAATAAATAAATAAATAAATAAATAAATAAATAAATAAATAAATTCATTCCTCAGAAGGGCCCGACATTCCACAGCATGAATAAAGTGTCCAAGAGAATCCTATTTAGATTTAAGGAATCAAAGATACTCCTTCTACCATCTGGGTTACACTGAAGTGTCAGGTAAGGAGAATGGATGCACATTCCTCTGGACAAGGATCCAAAGCTTTCTATCCAGTTTTCAAAGCAGCCCATATACAAAAGGAGGAACAGCTCTAAATAAACTAAGAGTCACTGTTTGGGAGACTTCTACTCCATGAATGATTTTTTTTTTATTTTGAATATACTTAACTAGAATGGAAAACACCGTAAAATCAAGTGGAAAAAGCCTGAACGAGGAGCTGAGAGACTCAACTTCTCTTTCTGGCTCTGTCATTAAGTAGCTGTGCACCAGTGGGTCACTCCTTCCCACCCTGCAAGAAAGCAGGGATAATTATCCTTATTTTTACGTCATAGAGTTATAATGACGATCAAATAAAATAACAGATGTTCATGTACTTTCTAAAGTACATAGAGCAACACAATGTATTAATAGATCTAATCTGGCATTAGATTTGCTAACCTAATACCAGAATAGTAAGTACAAAAAATGACTTTAGTAAAAATATTTTTACAATTCAATCATGGATATTATACCCTTTTCTTGCCATAATAAACAATGGCATTCTGCTTTAAAGGATATTTTTATCGTTCATCCAACTTTCGGAGTCTCACTGTGTTCTAGCCTCACTTTACAACTTCTATTTTGTGACTTTTCCTACCTACTGCCTTGTTCCTCTACAGGCAAGCACATCATACTTATGCAAAGGGAAAAGAGGCTTTGCTTGCTGCTTCTACACATGGCAATGGACATGACATTTGATCTTAACATAGGGATTAAGTCATTCATGAGTACAGCTCCAAAAAAACAACTAGCCTTGCTGGTACTACAACATCCAGAAATTCAGAGTTGCTTCTGGTACAGTTACAATTTGTAGTCTGTCTGGCACTGAGAAATCCAACTGCAGTCTCTGTGGTTTAAATAAAATGTATCTACAGCAGCTTGGAGCCATGTTTTAAAATTTTCCATGTTATTTTAGTTCAAGGACAAGCTTTCAAAATTAAAAGAAAACTTTGGCTTTAATTATAGATTAAAAATGAGGGTTTTTTTTTTAAAGGAATGCTATTGTGTCCAACTTTTGGAGAGAGCATTCAAAATAAAAAAAAAATTCTTCCCCTAAAGTAACAATCTTCATTAATATAGGAAGATCAAAAACTGAGAGCATACACTCACACATAAAGACAACATTTTTGTGGCTTTAAAACTATGATAGTCACAGTTCATCTACTCAGTATGATATTTTCCAGTAATTTCAGTTACATTTTACAATCAGGATGCAATACTTTAATAGGCATTACTGCTGACACAATGACAGGACTAATAAAAGGCAGTTGATATTGTTGTTTAACCTCAAATGTAAGAAAAACCTAATATCTTAGAATATAAACTTAGGAAACATAGAAGTTGAGTTATATCCTTCATATAACCAAAGGATTCAATGCAGGAATATTTGAAGTCATCAAGTCTCTACACTGTCTTTAAAATTTGATTCAATTTAAATCTAATGTTTGTGGAATGTATCTATTCTGCAATTCAAGGCACAGCTGTATTTTCTGTGGATTTCTATAGAGTGGCTTGAAGTAGAAGCCTGAAGTCAAATTTACCAGCAGAGGCTGTAAGTGAAGCCTTAGACCCCAGACTCTAGACAAGTGCCAGCTCCTCTCCTGCCCTCAGTGCTCTGGGGCCACTCAGGATGCTACAGGAAAGAATCTGACTTCTTTTCTCAACAGATTTGCTGCCCCCTCCAAGGGAAAAGCTCCCCCTAATAAAGGGCCCCATCACCCTTGTTCTATATGATTGCTTTATCTACTTTCTCCACAGCTTGGGCTCCACAGCTCTCAGGAAAATTGCTTTGGGCAGATGTTTGCTTCCCTATGGCCATTGTTATGTCCCTGGATCCCTTCTCCTTTCTACAGAGATGCTCTGTACTTCCTCCTGGAAGTCTATGGCCTGTGTGCCATTGCCTGTCCTACAGAGAAAGCTCTGTCCTAATTTGTCCTAATGGCATCATCTCCAGCCTTAAATACTCATTCATACTGGGACTCTGAAAAAACTTGCATTACTACAAAGGAAGTGATGAAATAAATTCTGGACTGAAGGTTGTAATCAAAGATGAAGGAGTGACAAGGCTGATAATAATCTTCTGGAATGGAGAAATGATTAGGATGGCCCAGAGGAGTGAAGGGGGCTCCTTTGATACTCTCTCACACATTCAATCATTTAGAGACCTGCACGTTCTGCTTTCAAAATACTGTGTGGGAAATGGGGATGATAGGTGGTACTTACCTCACAGGGTCGTTATGAAGATTAAGTAAGAAAATGACTGGCACTTGGTAAACAGTGCTCAATAATTACCAGCTACTATTATTGTCATTATTATGCCTAAACTATTTTGACCATGCTGTTTTCCATCACCTCACAGACATCAGCTGTCCTAAAATAAAGTCCTGCAATTTTTAATGGCGATTCATTTACTATAGAAGACAGAAGGGGTAGACAGAGTACCTACTATGATTGGTGGGAGGCTGAGCACAGAGCAAGGACATAGGCTCCTTAGGAACCAGGAGGTAGAATAAATCTTGGAAAATGAGGTGGGGGGATCTCTCAAGATATTACCATCTGTGTAACTTTCCCTAGGTTTGGGGAAAAGTAAAAAAAAAAGGGGGTCCAGAGCAAGGCTTTAGAGTCAAACAGATCTGAGCTTGAATTCTAGCTCTGCAACATCACAGCTTATGTGGACAAATTTTATATAACTGTTCTTTCATCGTCAAAGTAAGGATAGTAAGACATATATCACAGAGTTATTGTGGGGTTAAATAAAATAGCACATGAGGGTAAAGCACAGTGCAAGGCACATAGTAAGCACTCAATAAATGGCAACTGTTGTTACCATGTGCAGTAGATGTTCACCATCACACTGGGAACCATTTAGGAATCTACCTTAGAAATACATTGTCAGGGATCCCTGGGTGGCGCAGCGGCTTGGCGCCTGCCTTTGGCCCAGGGTGCGAGCCTGGAGACCTGGGATCGAATCCCACATCGGGCTCCCGGTGCATGGAGCCTGCTTCTCCCTCTGCCTATGTCTCTGCCTCTCTCTCTTTCTCTCTCTGTGACTATCATAAATAAATAAAAATTAAAAAAAAAAAAGAAATACATTGTCAGTTGTCTGATGGTTGCATGTTTGTTAAAATGCCAGCTTCAGGGCAGCTGGATGGCTGTGGTCAGTTGGTTGAATGTCTGACTTTTGGTTTTGGCTCAGGTCATGATCTTAGGGTTGTGAGACTGAGCCCTACATTGGGTTCCACACTCAGAGTAGAGTCTGTATGGGATTCTCCTCCTCTCTCTCTCCCCTTCTGCCCTCCCCTTACTCACACTCTTTCTCTCTTTCTCTCTCAAAATAAATAAATAAAATCTTTAAGAAACAGCCTCATGTTATGAGCTAACATTATGATATTATTATGATAAATATATGTATCATTAAGGAAAGCAAGACTAATCAAATATATAAAGAGAATACATAATGTGCAATTTTTGTACTCATATGTAACTAATTATGTAAATGTCAACTAATTTATTTAGACAAGATTTGATTTCACAAAACCTATCCATAGCAAAGCAGTATACTTTTCATACTTTATAATTAAAAGATCACACTAATTATAATGCTTATTGTCTAAACTTTTGAGATCGAATGGGCAAAACCTTACTTAAATCCCTCTAAGTGATCTCTTCTGGGATAGGCAATATTTTGCCCCTGTGACTTTTTCCCCAGTGTCACATCTGTGAATCTGTTATGTTCCATATTAAAAGTGGCACTGCAGAGGTAATTAAGATTACCAATTAGCTGACCCTAAACTGTGGAGATTATTCTGGATTATCTGAGTGGGTGCAATTTAATCACACATGCCCTTATACTCAGAGCTTTATTCTGTGGGGATACAGGACAGAAAGATTAAGTGTCAGAGGGGAGCAATGTGCTGTTGCTGGTTTGAAAATGCGGAGAACCAGTGAGGGGATCAGGCAACTTTGGTAAGCTGAGAGGCAAAGAAGTGGGGTCCTCAGTCTTACAATCACAAGGAAATTATTTATGCCAATAGTTTAGACAAACTTATGAGTGTGATCTTTCCCAGCGCCCCCAGATAAGAGCCCAGTGTGACTGACACCTTGATGTCAACGTAGTGAGACTATGAGTAGAGAATCCAGTCATGAATGCCAGACTTCTGGCTTATAAAACTCAGAGGTAATAAATGGTATTAAGTTGCTGTTGGTGGTAATTTGTTATGTACCGATATAAAGCCAATACATAGGAGTAACAACTATTCTGCACTTTATAACCACAGTTGTCCCTTTCAAATCCGTCATGGTTAAGTATTAAAAAATACTCCTTTTCTGTCTGTGGCATATGAGCTGTCTGTTCCTAGCAATGTATGTTCCATGATCTCAAGCTGGCTTTCCAGCATTTCTTTCTTCTTCTTCATTTCAAAGCCTTCATTTAATATTTTCTTAGAATAAGTGCTTGGATATATTGCTGCCCATTAGCATCTCCCACAGAGGGTATGCAGGTTTGTTGGAAAAGAAAGCCCTTCAAATCCCTATATTCCAGGAAAAAAAAAAAAAAAAAAACCCTTGTGAAGGGATTTGCTGCAATGTCCGGCTAAAAATTAGCTCTGATATTTACTGTTTATTCTTTTTGCCCAACAGCATATCAACCAGTGATAATATGTAAAGCCCTTGACCTCATCGAAATGATTCTAGTGCTTCAAAGGATATACCAAAGCATTTGCTATATAATCCAGAGAAAGACCCACCCCATAGAGCAGATATTGCCTAACATCATGACAATAAAGTCATCACAAGCAAAAGACTCTGGAAATGTTAGGTCCAAATAAAAGAGGGTGCTACTCTAGGAAAGACATTAGGAACAGTGGCCTATTTTAAATTAATTACTGTATAAATAGCACAGTCTCCACATGTTGACAGCTGGACAATCAAGAATATCCCTGAGGGAAGAAAGAAAACTCATAGAAAAGTATTCTGTGGTCAGTCTACCACTGCCCAGAGACATGAGAATGTGGTGAAATATTCAGTCAGCTTAGCCACAGTCGAACAAACTGAGGAAGAATCTGGATAGCAGAGCCCTAAATAAAGATCATGCATTTTACTCTTTAATAAAAAGAGAGAGAGAGAGAGACTGGAGAAGGGGATTGAAGGAGGAGGGGAAGGTAGGGAAGGAAGGAAGAAAGGAAAAGAAAGAAATTAGAGAAAGTCAAGATATTCTGACATTTTCAAAATAAATCAAATATGTAAATTTTAATATGCAGCTCTTTAATATGATATTTTTGAAATATGATAACAGTTTCTCTCCCATGGCATCTCTTTACTTTGATATATAACTTTAATCAGCTATATTTATAGCAATAGCTAAAAATTATTAAGTAATCCAAGTACAAAAGAGTAAAAAAAAAAAACCTAACAATCTGAAGTATATGATTATTCAATGCTCCATTAATCGATTTGCTTGACGGAATGATTGGGGAAAAGGAATGGAATTCTTAGCCACTTTTTTTTACTTAAAAATTCCCAACAGTACTCACTCACAAAGAACTTAGGTTTTCCACTGGAAGGGTGAAAAGAAAAGTTAGTTCTAGCAAGTCCTGCCACATGCTCAACTAGAGGGTAAAATAGTATCCATTCAGATTTGAAATGGATACTATCACATTTCAAAAAAAATCACATTTCAAAAGTGTAGCATTTATTAGGTCTATGACTACCAACTACTACAATATCATGTCATAATTACAAGTATTTTTTATTTAAATTATATTTACCTTTTTATTTCAAGCACTGAAGTTTGGAAAGTCTTATCATCATAATGTGTCATGTTTATGTACATGAAACCCAGCAAGATTTTTCCAGGAGTTCCCATGTTCCATTCTGTATGAAATTACTCTTTATTTATTATTCCTTTGATATTCAAAATCTATACATAATTCTGAATGTGT